>NW_017307089.1:766067-784966 GCF_000935625.1 Nanorana parkeri
TATATATATAATTTACTATATATATTTCAACTTTTTTGTCTTTTTATTTTTTTTGTTGCTTAATATTTTATGGATGCATTTATTAAAAAAAGGGCAAATTGAAAAACAAAAACTTTATTTCATTTGTAAGTATCTTAGCTATGGTTTTTAATAGAAATGTAATTATAATGGCATTAACTAAAGTAATGACAAAGTTATTTCAGAATCAATAGGCTCATAGCTGAAATTTAAAATTGCTCTGTAGGTGTACACAGGTATCAGAGCTAATTTGGTTTAAATTATATGCAACCAAAAGCTGAAAAGAAAAAAAATAGCAATTTATCCAAAGTTACAAACACTGCATTTCAAGGTTTTTAATGAAAATTAATGGGAGCCTGCGAAGATGCACCAGAGCAAATGTTGATGTTTTCCATATGTTGTACTAATCTTTGGATAACCATACAATTATAAGAATAAAAAAAGAAAAACTTGTGTACAATAAAAGGAAATTATGGAACATTTAAGGACAGTTTTATCTGTACTGTTTGAAACTGTTCACAACGGGTCCTTTCAGGACACCATTGTTAGAAGAAAAAGGCAATAGGGCAGGTTGTAAATTTCAGCTGACTCCCTATTGTTCACTATTGTTAATGGAGAGATCTGGGGCTATAACTTGCAGCCTGCTTGGTGCATGTAGTATATGTTTTATATGTATTCAAGCAGATTGAAAGACAAAAAAATCTTTCAATAATCATATTTCAAACAAAAGAAATAACTTGTCAGCCATAGTGCTGCAGCTATTAAGTTATTTTAAGTAATTGGGTAAACTACAGCATTTTAGAGAATTTGATGGCGCTCTTAAAGTTGGCAAAATGTTATGAGGAATGGCAGATTACACCCTAAATTGGCAAAGTGTGCTTGCTTGGATCTGGGTGAAGCTGGGAAGTTTTTGAGGTAAAAAAAAGTTTCAATGTTCAGTGTAGGTATTGCATTAGGATACCTTTTCATCATTATATAACATTATATTGTGCAATTATATGGTCACCTTTACAAAATGTAAACATGATATCCCCCCTGGCACCGTTGCCCATGTTACTAAAAGCAAATAAGTGCCATGTGACAAAAGCAAAACGTATTACCAAAGGCACGTCATTTTCCTTAAACAATGTACCGTTAATTGCTACGAGGGCTGCAGGGAAAAGCAAAAAAAAATGTTGCCTCTAAGAGTAAATCATTTCATAGGAGACATCCATTGTATCGGTTAGAACTACTTACCTGGCATAGTTACTGAACTTTGCTTATGTAGAAACAGAGCAATATGTGCTGAGTCAACTCAATTCTGGCCTCTGCCTTAATTACAACACATCCCTCTGGAGTGGTTCAGGTTAACCAGTGATGCTGCCACTGCTGGGAGAGGTAAATACCGGTAGATGCTGCAAGTGGTGGTAGTTTAGAAACAACTTTAGTTGCCAAAGCACTTTATGATGGATCATACAACATAAAACATTGAGATTACTATAGATAAAAGGACATCTTGTCAACAACACCAATGTATGACCGAATCAAAGTAAACCTTATCTAAAAATTGTTCCTAAGATACAATGCAGGAACATTTTATGCACTATTAAGAACTTGCAAAGCGGCAAAATGGTATGACTCTGGCAACTTGACTAAAAGAGTATTGCTGTGTTTCTATATAAGTAGGACTCAGCAACTATTCCCTGGGATAAGATCTACTTGAAACTGTAGAGATCTGACACTCTTAGAAGCAGTGGCATAACTATAGCCATAGCAGCCCAATCGGGGGGCCTCGTTAGGTTGTTGAGGCAATTTACACATAGAACATAATGGGACATAATAATAATCCCCTATGAAGTCTACAGTGTAGAGACGATTTATTGTACTGCCAGTAATCTGTGACAGCTTCCTATAAGTGTTTAGTGGTAGGGTAATCCCAACATTTACACTTCCCTATGCTCCTAAACCAATATGTATATGTTGGGACAGTGGAGTGAGTTTGTGAGTGGCAAAATTTAGATTAATGTCAGACTTTGCCTTTCCTTTCTTTTTATAGATACTTTTAATTCCAAAAGAAATGTTTATGTAAAAGGGTGTTTATATGATATATGAGGCTGTGTACCTTTCCTTATCATTTAGGTATTGTTTTCCTTAAAGTGGACCTGAACTCAAAAATGCATGGTTTGCTATCTTTAGAGGAACGTGTAGAAAGTTTAATTTTGTCCAAGTAGCCTAAAAAAATTATGTTTGGCTTGAATTCCTCCTAAAAAAACAGCAGTACCTTTTCCTGACATGTGAATGTGCCTGTATCTCATAGCTGAATATCTACATGGAGAGAAAAACGCACTGTTGCCTGTTACTGATAGATAAGACAAGATTTTGACTATGATTTGGTGATTTGATGTCACTACTGTGTTGGTCACTGTTCTCCTTCTGGAGAAAAAAATTACCTTGGAACCAGGAGTGCACTAATATCCTTCCTTCTGCTTCATCAATTCTGTGGATCTGTGTTTCAGAACCTCTCCATATGGTTCTTGATTATCCCACCAGTCATCAGATCATTAGGGATCAGAGTGCAGTTAGGACACAATGAAGCAAACCCCTGCTCCTCTACCAAGATGGCCACAGAGATATACTGTGCAGAACACGGCATGTTACATTTGTAATGGGGATAAAAGCAGCTTCAGGGAGCCAATAGGTATTACTAGTGACTACTCCATTACCATTCACTTTCTGCTTTTTGGGCACAGCTTCCAAAGTTTAGGTCTGTTTAATGTACATGTAGACATAAGATGATAATCTTTTTGTTAGGAAATGGTCCAACTAAAGAAAGATCTTTTGCACACTTGACCCACTATAAACCCTTCAGCACTATATCAATACTCATAAACAGTCCTTCAACTGTGTGCAGATTTTCTTTGCTTGCCTTTTAGGGGATCAGTGGAATATCAAATGACAATTCCCAAATCAGGCCATTTAGCTATTCCTCGGATATGTGTTCTAAGTCCTGAGCTTCTGTGATATCCTGCTCCCACAGTGTCCATTATTAAAATGAGCATGCTCTTATTCTGGTTTACAGTAGAAGTATACATATTAGGAAAACCATTAAATGGAATGATGCATCTAGGCCTTATCATCATTACTACTACTTAATTATAGAAAGGTTTGACAGTTGAATGGTTTTTCAGTGTATATCTACAGATAACGTCCATTGCCAATCAGTCATATGTTGCTGAGTTCATCACTGCCCAACAATAACTATGCTTAGTGAGCACCACATGCTCCACAAACTACAGTATGCTTTAGGAGGATCTATTTTTTTTAATCTAAAATTGCTGTCAAGCCTCCAAGCTTTGTATTTTGGCCAAGATTTGCATCTGTGGAATTAGTAATTTATTTTTTTTACAAAAAAACTTCTAGTCATACTTCTTTCATGAATAAAGAATTATATAAAAAGATCCAGATTATATTAGGTTCCTATAAAAATAAAATATGTTTCAAATAAAAATCACATGCACTATGAAACAAGATGAAAGTAGTTGGAAAGATTAAATCTTGTTTGTTTTCCCAGTGCTGATATGCTTGACACCACCCTTGTGTACAGAACAATGAACATTTCTGTCCCTTTTGCATTTATTTTGGTCCAAATAATAATATGGTTTTCTCTGAATAGCATGTAAGATAATATTTACACTAATCACTTGTTCTTTCCTATCTTTATTTCACCCATTGTAAATTGTAATTTGTTGAGACAACTATATGGAATACTTGTACGGTGTTTGAAAGAAAGAGAAGAACACTTGTTGTGCTCCATGTGATGGACGCGAGGGCTGCAGGGGCCTCACAGCAGGATTACCTGGAGACTTGGGGGAGGTGTGAGATGGGGCTTGCCAAGAGGGGGTTGCATTATGGAATGTAGCCGAAGCGTCTGGAACTATGGTGGGATACTTTTGTAATTTTCCCGACTGATTCCTCCATCTTTCTGATGACAGGCACAAAGACCCTAACAGACACTGAAACTGATAAGATAAGGGTCTCCGTGCCCCTGTGCATCATGGGGTTTACTACTTGGTTTGAAAGTTGTTTTTATCCCTTATTTTGTCCCTTATTGCCTATAAATGTTTGTCCTGTTGGAAAATAAAGGTATTTGTTGTTTTTACCCCAAACTAATGTTGTCTAGTTCCTGGGGGAACGAGGGTATATGCTGGCCGGGAAGGTACCGAACAGGAAGGCGGGGCATCAGGAGAGTCCTTCACACTCGAATCCTACAATTTCAATCATAGGCTTCTCCTAGGGCAAAAAGAAAGTGGTCACATATCCTCCTGCTGCCCCTGTCAATTAACCCCTGTAAACATGCACAGTCCTACTTGAAAGCAGGTTATTCTTATAAACACTCAATGGTAGAATTTAGGTAGACTATTGGTATTCTTTGTGCTATCGCAGAAGAAGTCCATTTGTATGTTCAGAAGAGTTTCCATATAGTTCAGTGTCTTTATCTTCTGATTATGTCTATTAGTTGTTCCTGTCAGGGTGTAGTGGCCTTTTTTATTACATTGAACGTACCTTGATATCAGGCCAGACTGTGGAGAAAACAGAATATATAGTGACAGGGAAATTAAAGTATAATTAAATACTCTGAATTTTATTTTAGAATATATCTACTGCTAGCAAGCAATAGATATATGCAAAAACATTAAAAAAATTAAAAAAGTTAACAAAAATGTAATGACTTACCTTTGTCACCACCACTCGCTCCTATCTAAAGATCAGGAGCTTCTCGAACGGCCAAGCAGGATGATGAGTTGGGCGCATTAGCAGTAGAGATCTTCAGCGGGGAGAAGAGGAAAGACACAGTGGAGGTGAATGCACCCAGCCGGGATCAGAGACTGGCACCAGCGCTGGAGGGACTTCTCAATGACTTGTTTTTCTTGTTGTATGTACAGTATATGCAACTGACATGAGTTAAATTAAGAGATAATTCAAGTACAGTTCGAACAGCTGGAACAGAAAATTAAGCTGGAATGTGTGTGATTATGATGGAACCAGCATCCCAATGCTTAACTCAGTCCTGTTCTTTTCTATTGTAACTAAGGATTCACCCTCATATGTTCTTTTGTAACTAACAGCTCACTTCTGCTGTGCTATATTGTAATCAAGAACTCACCCCTGTTGTGTTTCATTGTAACCATAGACTCATACACTCTGGGCCTTCCTATAACATGGCAGCCTGAGGCTGTTGCCTCAGATGGCATTTCTTTGGGTCACATGGGTGGGGGGCGGCAGGCAGAGTGGTATGGTCACTCTGCTGCACAATGTTTGCAGTGTGTTTGCCGTCCCCTTTGCGGTGTCTCATTTTGCTAAGAGCTAGGCAGGGAGATGTATAAAATCCATACAGATCTCCTCACCCAGCTCTTACCAACCTGGGATGCTTTGGTCAATGTCCCGCCCACTTCCTGGCAACCAGTGATGTCACTAGTTGCCAGGAGCTGGGAAGGCTACTCTGGGTGGTGACATGATGATCTATTTGCGTGCAACACCAGCATCCCAACCCTGCTGACCCCCCGGCACACGCAGAACCCCCCCCACCGCATGTGGCGAATATGCTAGGGAAACCCCTGCATACACTGTCTATAAAAACTCTTATCATGGTCAATAAATCAGAATGGCATAATATACATGTCTTGGTGCGTGTGTGTTTCCATTTTCTTGCATTTGCAATATTGATGTAATTTGAGTCCACCAACTAACGTTCGTTGAAAGAAATCCTTTACAATAGCTTGCAGTAGACTTGAAAACGTCAGTGTGATTAGCAATAATATGGTACTTGTATTATATGACAATTAATTTTCATATCTGATTTATAATCATAGTGCATCATATATTGTATTTACTAGATAGAGTGTAAAAGTCACACCTAGCATTGAATCTAATCACAGGAGGTACAAGACAAAACTAAGTACATACTGGCTTTTGTGTATTTTATAAAAGGGCTCTACAGTTTCTATTTGCCATGCCACAGTACTGACTTCAGATTCCATTACCGGTGCTGTAGTATTTTTCTTTCTCATGAAAATAAAAGATAATGCTATTATTTTCTTATATTACCTTCCACAGTAGATGTTCCAAAACTATCAAAGAGTCCTGCTTTACGGGCCATTTATTTCTACCTTCTTACCATAGTTTTGGCATTGATGGTAAAAAAAGAAGAAAGATATGCTGACACTACAAAGTATTTGATGTATAACAAAGACAGAAAAACATACCTGCTTAAACGAGTTGTGTACATTACGCACACAGTTTCATTAAAAAGGCATCTTTTTTTTTTTAGTCTTTGATCCACGGTTGGAAAATTCAGAATGTAAGACCATTTCATGTATTCAATATTTCTGAGGCTTAGTGCATGCTTATGGGATCCCGAATGCTGATTTGTATCTGCCCCAACTATTTATACTATACACGGCTTTATCCTTTTTCCATATATAGATACTGATTAAAAGTTTTTATTTTATTTATTTGAATTTTGTTTTTTCTGCTGTGAAAGGGTTACAGGGTTAGAAGAAAAATAGAGACTGCAGACTGCAGACTGTGGTTAAAGCTGAATTGAGGGCTTCCTCTCCTCTATCACATACCTCTCTCCCCAACCTCCTTTAACTAATTGCATAAAATATCCCTATTTAAATGCCCCTTTTACTCACCTAAATCCACGGACATGTAATACTTGGGTTCCAAGACTTCCCTCTTCTTCTGTATTTTTCTTCCTTCTGTCTATTGGCTGTCCAGTGGTAGAGACCTCTAAGGATCCAGAGTCTGTAGGCGCTGATATCTGAGCAAGGGAACTGGTTGGTGTGGCCACATCTGCAGCACTGGATTACTGATCTCCCGCAAACAAAAAAAGTGTTGGCGAGGGACCCAGATGATGAACGTAGAGGGTAAAACACCTACGTTAAAAAAAAGATATATTCTTTTTGCTCATCCTAATATATTCAAAATTAGTTGTGTAGAATTTTTTTTTTAAAATCTGAACGTTCAAGCCTATACACCCCTGCTAAAGTACAGGCCTGGATGCCAAACAATGGTTTACATCGTTATAGTAATGATTTGTCTTATGTATTTCTTTCTAATTGAACACCATTTCAGAGTATAATTATTTGGCTATACACAATTACTGGTTAAGTTATAACCTTCAGTAAAATTTTACATGATTTAAAAACAAAAAAAAAGATATAGGGGTGGGTAATTTTTTATAAAGTGGAGAAATGGCTAGATTCCCTGTCAGGTTTTTACTGTTGTATGTATCCCCGATAAGGAGATTCAGCTCTTTATTTGTACTAGTGAACATTGTCACTGTGAAAGGGAGGAAGTGAGGGGAACATTTAAAAAATGTCCCCAGGATAAGAGGAAAGGAGAAATCTTCTAATAGGGAGATCTGTACCTGGGACAACTGTCCAAGAGGGGAATTTCCCTCACTTTGAGAGTCTCCCTCTAGTTTCCTGTTGTGACTTTGGGATAGGAATTGAAGGGAAATTTCCCCAATGTTACATTGGCTGCAAAAAATAAACTGACAAGGGTTTTAACCCTTACCTACTCTATCCAACACTAAAAAAGATGTGGCTTTACATACACTGTAATTCAGAATTTGAACTCAGGTGTGGGTTGGGGTTAGTGGCAGACAAATGAACATCAGAATCTAGGAGACAGGCTAAGGTTAGCCAAAATAGCAGCAGTCATCACAGGTTAGGATATCAAGCACCACAAAAGACCAGGAAGCCACTTGATGAACATGCACTGTTAACCACACTGAGCAGAAAGTACCTCAGGCCTCTTTTCTGAACCACTGTCTGTGATACATTGTCTGATCTGCCCACAGTTCCTGCCACATGACACTACACTAATTCCCTGGGCTTGAAAAGAATAGTAGTGTTAGCGAGCGGCAATAAACATTAACATCGTTTTCAGCTCTTTTTTCGTGCATTTTTCGTAGCACGTTTTTGTGCTTTTTTTGCACGTTTTACAGGCATTTTCTGTTCATACGTAAGAGCGTTTTGAGGCTCATTTTCATCTTGTTTTCAGTTGTCCAATGAAAAGCAGTCTCAGCTGCAGAAACGTGCTAAAAAAAAGCAAAAAAACGTGCTGATGGGCGCATTTCCATTGTAGTCTTTAGAGCAAAACGAGCTGATAAGCGATACAAAAGAAGCTCATGGACTATTTTAAATAATGGGTGTACTGTTACGCGCGATTCAGTGCGTGTGCATGAACTGCCCCCATAGAAATACATGGGATTTTGATTTGCATGCGTTTTAGTGCTGGAAAAAAAAACGAGCAACGAAACGCCCTGGTGTGAACGGGGCCTTACAATAAAACAATTATGCTCCTTCTTACTGGAGTTATTGTTAGAAAAACGTAGTGGAAAGCATGAGGGTATTCTAATAAGCCAAGAACTGGCCTCTGCCATCTGGGAAACCTACAAAGTAAGTTATTTTTCAGTAAGGGAGTCACCCTAAAGTTTCTTTAGAGAAAACTATCCTATAAGATGGACTGCACTAATACCTCATTAAATAATTATTCATTATCTCAACAGTTTTTTGAGAGGTTTGCCATACAGTGAATCAAAATAAATGACATTACATTGAATGTACAGGCTAAAGTTCTAGCACGCAGACCTAATTTCAATGGTGCTAGTACACCCTTTTCCTGTAGCTCTTATTGTGTGTGTTGTTGGGTGAGATTAAAAACAGTGAGCATGGCAAAAATGTACACACAATTGTTCCAAGTCTACGTCTAAATTTAAGGTCAAGGGAATATGATTGTAACATACCAAGAGTAACAGGATGTCTGGATTAAGATTTTTTTTGTGTTGGTACATGAAACATTCTGTATGATTAAATGAGCAAATCTTACTTTCTTCACTTTTGGAAAGTTCAGGGAAGGGATAAAAACCTTGTCAGTTGATTTTTTGAGGAGGTTTCTTTTCACTTCCTAGCCCGAGACACACAACAGAAAGTGAGAGAAAACCTCACCATAGGGAAGAGAATACCCCTGCTAGAACAGGTGCTTCTATTGAAAGATTGACCCTCACCTCCTGAACTGGTGACAACTGTAAAATCTTAAATTTCTCATAATTTGCTATCCTGCTGACAATAGTCACCAGGAAAAAAGATAGAGAGAGAATCTCCCCAACAGGGGCACAGGAAGTAAACAAAAAACTGCCCTATCAGGTTCTTACCCCTCACTGTACTATCCAAAAAAGAAATGTTTTGCCTTTGCCTTTTACATACACTTTACACATAAATCAATTACTAGCAGGGTTGCTAGTAAAAGGATACAATGGTATATATTTATTGGTTTGTGTGGTTTCGCTTAGAGACAATTAACCTGTTAGTTACAAAACCTTTAGGCCAGCTATAAAACTTTGTGACAAGTGCATGTCCCTTTTTCTTGTAATAATGAATAGAACTTGCAAGAACTTTTTCTGGGAGTGAGAACAAAGATGTTTAAATTACTAATTGACGTGTAGAGATGCATAGTAACAACTAGCCCTGGATATTTCCCAAGACCATTTTATTTTGGGGTGTCAAGGCAGTGAGGCTCCGTCAAAGATGTCCGACATTAGCTTAGTATACAGTATTTGTGTTTATTTCAAAGGCGTTTGGCTTGAATAAGGTTCAAGTGTGGTCCGGACTTGGCTGAAAACATTGCCATGGAATACCTGGGAATTCAGTCAACTACAAAGCAGTGCAAATTTGTTATTATGAGCCCTAGTAAAATCGCAAACATTGCTAGGAACTCACAGCATATCCCCAGTCATGATTATACCTGGTAATACAGTGCAGAATTTGCTTGCAATGAAAACAGTTGAGTCAGCAGGACAGTGTACTTCTTGTGACCTAATGAAGAGAATGTATCTCAGGAAAGCTTTAAAGTGACACTAAACTCATGAGTTAAATTTTACAAATGCATTCAAGTACCTTAACTATTAACATACATGAAGCTTATTTGTGTATCACTCAGCTGTAGATCCTCAAATCATCTCTGAATTGGTGTGGACACTGTCCTTCCTTCTGGAGGGTGGCTACATTTGTTCCCCATGATCCCTGTGTGTGTTGTAAAGTAGTCCATCACATGAATGAGCTTGGAGTGGTGTCTACATTACAACACACACAGGGACCATGGTGATGAAAAGTAGCCACCCTCCAGAAGGAAGGACAGTGTCAGCACCAATTCAGAGATGATTTGAGGATCTACAGCTGAGTGATACACAAATAAGATACATTTTTTGTTAATAGTTAAGGTACTTGAATGTATTTTTTAATTTTAACTCCTGAGTTTAGTGTCACTTTAAGTAAAAAATGTAATGTAATGCAAATAACAAATATCACACGCAATGCCCATTAGAGGTTTTTTTTAAATTTATGCCAGGATTGCATTGCAACAAGTCCCATGTAATAAAAGTTTTACATAATTTAAAGCTGAAGTGTAGTGTACACATATAATAACTTCCCTTTGTCCCCCTACCCCATGGTCAACATGCAGTTAAAATCACTAGAACAAATTATTTTGTTTTTCAAGAAATACCTGTCTTGAGGCCCGGTGATGTAATCATTGGGTCTGTCTGCTGCTCCTTGTTCTGAGAGTGGTGCGACGGGTCAGCAGGCTTCTGTAAAAATTACTGCATTCTGCCTCGGATCTTTTTGAAAAGAATAATATAAAAGAACACATCCTCAGGAACCCTTTAGATGATCTTGCTTATACCTGCTGGTCATTGGGTGCTGCAGACTTTAACTGTGCAGTCTGCCAATTGGTTGTACCCATGTCTAAAGGGATGCTGTGGATGTGTTTTTTCACAAAAAGCTCAGGAACAAAATGATTGAAGGCAGAGAAAGCTAATGCTGTGAGAGGAGGGTACAGAACAAATCAGGAGAAGAAGTGATTGATTAATGATGGAGGTTGTTTACAAAGGAAATGAAGCTCAAGCTAGCTGTTGCAGCCTCAAAGGGTTTTATTGTGGAGATGCATTTGCTTTTGTAACCAATTTCAACAAAAAAAAATAGTACTTGCTACAAATGTTGGGGAAAATAGGCTAGAGTTCAGCTTTAAACAGTTGATTTCCATTGAAAATAATGGTAAGCACTATAATTGTGTTTGATGGGTATCCTGTAGATGTAAACAATGAACCCTACAATGAACCCTACAATTGAAATAACACAAGTAAAGTCAGAAAAACAAAATTACACATCTATTTGTAGAGCAAACAATGTTCTCTTCACATGCTTCTAAAAAAAAATCAATGAAAACAATGTTTTCTATACAATAAATTGTGTTGGCAAATAAAAAGGTTCATTCTATAGTGCTCCATAACCAATAGAAGATAAGACAAAATAATGAGCATTTGGGATTGCTATTCTGTATGATATTTGAGGAATTACAGGATCCTTGATGTAGTATTGATTTTTAATGGCTGTAGGAGACTACTGCTGCACAGTAATATATAGAGGAAGGAAGTATTTCAGAAGTATCTTGATATGAGCCAGAAAATAACTTTAAAGCAGTATACGATTAAAGTAAATAAAACTACCTGTATTATTTATGAGCCTTTCAGGACAGTCAGTTCTCTTTTGCAGATTCCCTCAATGCCTCTCTCGGAAGCAATATAATCCAGGTCTTCATCTACCCCATGCCAGTGCTTCCACTGAATGAATCTCAAAGTTTCATTACGGTTAGCGGACTATACAATTATGTAAGATTTTAATGGTCCAGTTGTTATACTTAAATATTTTTACTAAATTCAGGCAGAAACAATAATACAATAATATAATTACTGGCAAAAAAAAAACATGGGAATGTATCAGTGATAAGCTTTATGAATAGGCAAAAATTAAAAAAAGGTAAAAAGACCCCTTTCATAAGTATCTTATTGTGTGTTTTACAGTAGAAAATGTATTTTTTAAAATTTCCCTTACTATATTTGGAATTTAAAGTGAATACAGGCCAGAGAGGAAATTACTACTTTAGTAAATCAGCCTTACTGATTTAGCTTTACATTTAAAATAGTACAAAAGTAAACATTTCTCAGCACACTTACCAGCTAGCCTGCAAAAAACAAATTACATTGTCAGCAGTAACTATTAGGGATAAAAACTGAGGTTTTAGTTGCACAACTTTTGCAGAATATGTGGAAGCCACACTACCTCCTCAAGGCCCCTCTGAGTAGGGTCCTCCTAACTCTAATATATGAGAGCCTCCATCTTGGAGCATATATAGCAAGGGATGAATTAGGTGTAGGTTTACATTTAAAATAACATTGTAGTAAATTGATACTCACAAGCTACAAATCAAAGCAAAGAGAGAGGGACCAAAAATCAAAGCAGGGCCATATTGCACTTATGGCAAACTACGTGTTACTACCTGGTATAAAAGTTGAAGTCAAGTTTTGCAGGGATGCATGTAATATTTGGAATGTCTTACTGATTCCTATTTTGTTTGAATTACCCCTGACCTATAGGTGGTATGATAGCAATAAAGTACATAAATTAACTTTTATTCACCCAACAGACAAGTTCATTTTTTTAGTTCATTTTTTCTTCAAGTATCTTATCTAATATTTATTTACCTTTATGTATGATGATTGCATGGATGAAAAGCATAGTGTTGGTCATAAACCTTTGGAAGAAGTAAGTCAGTTCCCAAGAAGAGTCAGCATCACAGAGAACCCTTTAATGGATTTTGTGAGGCCACTTACCAGCATAGGGGGAGGAAGGTCTTGAAGTAAACATTGCTTTTTCCTACTGGAATACTAATTTTCAAAGGCTTCCTTTTGTTGATGCTTGCACTTCTTGTCTGGTATACTGCCAAATTGTTAAGCCTTTTACCTTCACCATTTCTCATTGGCTTGGCCAATGTTTTGGAACACGTTAACAAAAAAAATCCAATGGGGCCTTCACATATGGTGTATGAAGCCACAATAAAGAGAAAATAGTTGAGATTATATTGAATACAAACACATATGAGCATATATATGAACACACTCTCATATCAAGTAGGGATGCACCGATACTGATACTAGTATTGGCATCGGTGCTGATACAGAGTATTTGGGCTTGTACTCGCTCAAATGCTCCAATACTTACTTCCAATACCAGAACTTCCGGTCAGAGGGAGATCTCCCTCTGACCGGCAGTGCCAAGAAAGCATAGAGCCGGCTTCCTTTCCAATCAGAAAGCCGGGTGAGGAGTTATGACCTGCCCCCCAGCTTCCTGATTGGCTAGGAAGCTGGCTTCACTTGTTGCAATCAGGAAAGCTGGGTGACGGGTCATGATCTTCCGCCTGACTTCCTGATAATCGGGGCACACAGCACCAGTACTCGGCATCAGCGGGTACCTAAAAAACAATATATTGGTACTCTTACTCTATACCAAAAAACCGGTATCTGTGCATCCCTAATATCAAGCATTGACAAACACCTATTAACAGAAAGCAAGTCACATTAGGAATTAGTCATTAAACAATACTAACATTTAAACCTCTGTTTCCCAACTTGCAGATAGTGGTCTGCCTTTTGGTGCTTACTCAAGCTGGTAAAAGAAAAATATTTTTTAGACTAGCTTCTAATAGTTGAATGGGTTGGTTTATTTTCCTTCTGACCTTTTACGATGGAAATATCAAATGTGCTACAAATAAGTTTTGGTATTGTAGGTTTGGAAGTACTGTTTTCTAAAAAGGATGTAATGGCGATGATCTCTAGCAATCTCGAATAAATGTGTCTCCAATCTCCTCCAATGATTGTCTTCTGAAGCCTATCCCTAGTCTTCAACAACTTTTATATCTGCAGTCTCCAACATCTCTTGTAGCATACTTGTAGTCTTTGACCATCTCCTGTAGCATATCTGCAGACTCTGACCATCTCTTGCATCATGTCCCTAGTCTGTAACCATCTCCTGTTATCTGCATGCGACTGCGTACTCAATAGGGGAATTAATAAAAACTGGAGCAGACAGAATCTGGATAAGATTTGCAAAGTGATATGCTCTATTAGGCTAAACAAAAATGACAACCTCAGCAATACATTTCTAACTAGCTTTTTAAAGTAAGGTGCACATGGAAGGGCTTTCCATAGTACAAACACAAACATTTCCCAGCTAGCCAGCAAAAAAAAATATTACACTGTCTAACAATTTGCATTATAAGTTAGTTAGTTTGCAAATAGTTGCAAACATATGGAAAGCACACTGCCTTGCCAACGTTCCTCTGTGTAGTGTGGTCCGAACTCTAATCTATGAGAGCCTCCATCTTGGAACATACATAGCAAAGGATAAATTGAGGGAAGGTATGCCTGGAGGTAGGCCATTCTTCCTTGAAGGCACTGGGACACACCAGAAGCCCAGCACAGTCCAATGGAAGCTGGAGCCCCCAGATTTTCCTACCATCAAATCAGAGGCATAACTAGAAACCTCAGGGCCAAGGAGGAAGAAAACATTAAAGGCCCCCCCCCCCAAAAAAAAAACATGCTTTTGACCCCTTTTTTTCCCCAAACCGGTTTGAAAGGGTTTTCTTTTGTGTGTCAGAGGGGAGAGCGGGGTACAAGCAGTCACTGATCAGTGATCGCTGAGTGTAGATAATTGAGGACAGAGTATGGTTACTATATCCCAAATTATGAATGAATGGGAGTAATCTACATCACCTTCTGTTCATTCATAGTTGTGGTTATAGTAATCATACTCAATAAGAGTGAGGAGTATCCAAGGATCCAAGGAGTATCATTGGATACTCCTCACTCTTATTTATATATTCCTCACTCCAGTAATTAAGCTTTCACTATTTAGTTATTTTTTATTTATTGGTTATACTTTGTTATATATACTTCAGTATACTCACCTCACGACCAATCGGTTATTAGGGTCTAACATAAATACACATTATTTAAATATCGTTAACCTTTGTTTTGTTGTGCACCATAATATTCATCATGTATCAACCTCTTCTGTGAATGATTATTCACATACACCTTATTTGTACATAAGTCTCAATAGTCACTTTATTATTGACTTATTTATTATCTCTCTGGGCCCCCCCCGAACTGGTGGAACACCTGGTCCCGGTCACAAGTGCGACCCTGGTAGTTCCGCCAGGGCATCAAATACAAGCTTTATAATTAAATTTTTAAAGTAAGGTGCACGTGGAAGGTCATGTTTTGGGAAATTGTTGTGTTGTTTGTTCTTACATTCTCTATTCCTTTAGCAAATCAGAAGCTAAGCACTGGGAACTATATAATTGGTAAGGAAGGTGTTAATAGAATTAAAACTTTACTAAAATTTAAAATAGAAGCCTTCGGCTATAATAGTACGGCAGGATTATATATGTTGTACTGTCAGTAGTACAGTTAAATTACTTTCCTGTTAATAAGTCTTTAAAATACTTTTGAAGTAGCTATGATAGGATTTAGAGTGAAAAGTACTTAGAGGAAAACTCTTATATTTGTATAATTGAGGCTCCTGCACCTTTTTGGCTTTCAATCATTGTTCTGTTCTAAGAGGGGTGGTGACTTCCTGGAAATTACACTGGGTGGAGAGGCTTAGCTAACTTGTTCCCTTCATCATTATCCCTTCCTGAATCAATGACTACCCTTTGAAATATTGCTTCTGGTCTGTTTACAGTGTTATTGATTTACACAGGAAAGCTTCTAATATTTTCCTATGTATGTGTTTGATTGTTTGGCCATTGCATCTTAATGAGCAGCTTATACATGGGACTTACCGGGTAAACTAAGATGCTCACAACTAAGACTCTATTTCCTGCTACTGTTTATAGTAGAAATGTGTGAATAGGTCGTGCGCTGAATGTTAAATGGCCTAATGGTTAACCTCTGCAGCATAAAGATTACTTTGAAAAAAGAGAGCATGTATATTAATAGGTTTTTTATTTTTATTTTGCCAGTTTACCAAATAAGGAAAAAACCCAGAAAGAACATTGGAGTAAATTCACTATTCAGAGATGTTACTGAGACAAGAGCATAATGGAAACAAAAATATCAAAACTGGAGCAAGACAGAATCTGGAGCAGTTGCCTTTAGTAATCAATCAGCTTCTATCTTCAATTTATTTGGTTAGGTTTTAAAAATTATTTAAAGAGAGAAGCTGATTGGTTGCCATGGACAGCTGCTCCAGATTCTGTCTGCTCCAGTTTTGATAAATTCTCCTCAATGTCCAATAGAGGATTACATTCATCACTATATTTAATTATATCTTTCCTTTAAAAAAAATCTAAGTCCCCATAAAAAAGTAACATTTTCTGCTTGGAGAATTCTTTAGAAGGATCTCTCACAACAAAATTTAGAAAATCCTATTTGCACATTAGTTACCTAATTAATAAGACAATAATATTAATAATAAACAAAAAAAAACACCACATAATATGTATGTATTAAAAATAAGAGCTAAATTGGAAATAAATATATTTTTCTTTCTACTTTTCTGTTTGGAAAATTCATTTTACAATTGCTGTACATTCACATTCAACTAAACTTAACTATGGCCTTAACTATTAATTTACAAAATCAAATGCTATAGTAGTATTAGTTTATTCCAATTTATACTCATCTGAGCCATCATGTGGTTATGCATTGCTGCTTTAATATGGTTGCATTCCAGTTTTATAAGCTAGAAAAAAACAGTATAACTAGGTTATGGTGAGGAGGGTTAAAAGTAACCTAAAATTGTTCACTATCAATTACAAAACAAATCCTATTGATATGTCAATTGTTATCATAAGAGAGCTGCCTGCAATATATTTACATTGTAGAGACATGTGTTATATATATATATATGACATGCATAGTGGACATGTGCATTCGGATTCGGACGAACCTGCAAATCAATGCAAATCAGTTGATTCGGCGGTTCTTCCGAATCCGAAATAACGAATCTAATATATGGCAGAATATACTAAAACGATATTCGGGCATACATAAATTTGTTTTCAGAACACGCCGGCGGCCATATTGGCCGCCGGTATGTTCTGCACATCCCCGTCGCCATCTTGGAGGCAAAGCATTCTGATTCGGAGGCAAAGCCCATGATTCGTTGCCTCCGAATCAGAAACCGCACACTGAAACCTCAGATTGAGTGGCGGTCATATCAGCCACCTGCACTTTTTTCGTTTTCATTTGTTTCGTCTGAAAACAAATTTTTTTTTTGTACACATGTATAATGCATAGACAAGCCACATTAAAAATGACTACCTGTTAGGCTGGGTTCACACCTAGGCGTATTACGTATGCACGTCTGTCGCGCGACCGCCACACGTTTTTTTACCGCGATTCACGGTAAAAAAGTCGCGCGATTACGAAGGCTACTTGGCTGTATCCCAATGGAAAACGCCCTCCAAAACGGCCCAAAGAAGTACATGTACTTGTTTGGGCGTCAGCCGTTTTGTAGGGCGTTCAGACGGGCGGAAATACGGAAAGGTGTGAACCATACCCATAGAAAACAATGGGATTTTCATGGTTGTACGTTTTGTAGAGCGTTCATAGAGCGTTGAACGCCCGACAAAACGGAAAGGTGTGAACGGGGCCTTAAGGTTACATGGCCTCTTCTGGTCAGTTTTCTGCAGTCAGCTCAGTCTTAAGAATACTGTCATGTACACTTTACTGTATATACATTTTTTTTTTACTAAACCTAGCTGTGGTTATACATTACTTTTGTGATTTGTATAAATCAATTGGTCTTGTAATGGGCACATGATTTGTTTGTGAAGCACATAGTTTTAAAGTGTATATATAGATAAAACTTTTCTTAGCTTTAGGTAAAGCATGAAAAAATTATATTTTCTGTGTCCTGCTGGGTAGATTTCCCTTTAATTTCTGTTTTGGAGATGCAATGGGAAGTGAGGGGAAATCTCACCAAAGTGAGGGGAATTCCCATCTTAGACAGTTGTCACCAGAACATTTGTCCACAACATTCCAGGTTTATAAGAAGTAAACATGCGAGCGCCGGTTTTTTACCTATTGCTCAGCGAAGGCTCTGGCGGAAGCTTTACCAGGCACGTAGGTTCAAGCAGCAGGATTGGAGGCAAGAGGCTAGAGCTGTTCAATGTTTCTAAACTGCTTTATAAGAAGTTAACATGTCTTAGCCTCACCTGCAAACCCCCATTCATGCAGGGTCTCTTCAGCACCTTAAAATCAAGCTTGTTTACATGCCTGAATAATGCAGTTCCTGCTGTACTTCTGGACCTGCCTAAACTCTTTTTTATGATTGGTCAGGAGGAGAGGGGGGTCAGAGATGCAACTGTAGCGCTCTGATCTATGAGATGGTATTTTTTTCTTTCCAAAATGTTACTTTTGCTGCACTACGTCCGAAAGCATAAATGACAAACATAACAAACAAGAAACTAAAGACATAGCAGACCCTTATCCAAGCTTGCAGCTTGGCAGGCTAGGAAAGGAAGGGGGCAGCAAGTATATGAACCCCCCTTCCTTAACCGTACTATGCCACATGACCTCAACATGGGGAGGGTACTTTGCGGTTGAGAAGGGGGCTTTAAAACAGCACATGGCACAAATGCTGTTATCAGTCTCTGGGGCTTGAGCTCCTACGGACTTATGTACATGGGCATCAGAATTAGAAGCAATTCAAATGCTGTATGCTTCAAGAAGCTTCTCAGTTGATTTGAATTCCAGTTAAGTTTCTTTCATTTGCCTTTCAGCCTGCTCAGGTAGTTGCTTCATGCTGCTTCTGCATTGTATTGAGCTGGTCCAAGTTGCCTTTACATTCACAATGATTTTTATGGGGAAAAAGCAGCTCAGATGTATGCAAAAGCCCATATACAAGAACCCAACCAGATGTGGTAATCAAGGCAAGGCAATTTGATGACGACAAGTAAGGATGGGCTGCATGTTCGAGTCGACCATAGGT
>NW_017307090.1:0-30303 GCF_000935625.1 Nanorana parkeri
CCATCTATGCGCCCGGGGCGAACGACCCCCCCGCCCCCCTGGTTGTTACGCCACTGCATAGCTGATTTGGAAAAATTCTCCAATTCAGCTCGTTTTCCAGTTCAGCTATGTTGTCCTAGATTGTTCACTTCTCCTGCCTTCTCCAAACTCTTCACCCTTTTGTGAATAACCCTGTAAGTCTCCATAAATACCATTGAATAGATGCTGAGAACCACATCCACATACATTTCCTGTATGCCTGTATCCACATTTTATTCTGCCTTGCTAATGTCCCACATTGTAGTCACACATACAGGAGCACTGTGCTCAGAAATAGTACACTGGCTATTTTCACGACTCTCTCACAGCTCCAACTCTCTTCCCTAATGTCTGACCTACATCTTCATGTGTGTCCAATGCTGACATCCACATTGCTGCCTTCTGTGGTTTCCTCCACCGGCTCGGATGTCACTATAGAAGCTTATAACGCACAGTGGGGACCAGATATCCAACATACCTGGAAGTGCGCTGAATGCCAAAGATCTTTCAGCAGCCTTCATTCTTCAACCCTCTGGAGTTCGGCGGCACGAGCAGTGGAACAAATGATTATTTGCTTGTTTTGCAGGTAGATCTTTATTACACGATGTCATGAGATCACAGATTTAGGAAAGTATTTGGCACATTTATTAAGGGATTATTCTACAGCAAGATTAGCTATACGGGGGGCAGAAAATTCTCTAGCCGGAGTTAGGCTTTAACTCGGTTCCCAGCTCAGAGTTACACCAACCGTTTCTAAGAGAAGAAGTAGCACTAAAATCTGGCATTATTGGCAAATACTAGAGGTGCACCGACATTACATTTTTAAAACAAAAACAAAAAGAAATGTCAGGCCAAAACCGAAAAAACATTTTTTCTAACTTTTCCAAATTTTTTAAAATATTTAATTTATTTTTTATAAAGTTTTTAATATTTTATTTATTTATTTATTTAACTTTACTGTTACAGTGGGGGTGGGGAAATGCCAGGGGTCTAACTATACCTCTGATATTTCCTTTTTAAATGTAAACAAAGATGGAGTACACAGAGCCCTCTTTTTCTGCAGCCGCAGCACTGAATGAACAGGAATCCTCTATACTGAGTGTTCCTGTTCATTGATAACATGAGGACAGAGTATGTTTACTATAACCACAATCATGAATGAACAGGAGGTGATGTTGATCACTTCTCATTCATTCATTATTGAGGACAAATAACCATACCATGTCCTCAATTGTTTACAAACACTCAGTGATCACTGATCTTGTTCCGCTTTTCATCCTGACACACTGTCACCGCAGGCTGAAAGAGCTCCATCTCCTCTGACAGCTGACTCCCCCCCCGCACCGCTGGCCGGGCCTCCTGTGGCAGCTGTCTCCGCACCCACACCATTCTCCTGATCTGATCTGTCACAGGAGGCTGAGAGGGGCGGTGTGGGAGGAGAGCTCAGCCTCCTGTGACACGCTGGCCGCTCACAGCACTCTCCTTCCCCGCACCGCTCTGCCTCCTGTGACAGTTTCTCTCCTCTCCGCTGGACGCTGCACTGTGGCAGAGGGGACACAGAGCAGTGCCCAGCAGGGAGGAGAGAAACCAGGGATGCTCCATCATTTCGGCCAAAAGATGGCACTTTGGGCATTTTGCCAAAAGTGCCATTTTCGGCCCATATGTTTCGGCAGCCGAAATTTCGGTGCATAGTAAATACAGAATACTTGTTAAATTGTTCTGCCTTTCCTGACCACATCTGAAAATGCTGGTTTGTCATGCCCATCCACCAGCTGAGTGGGAACATGTATGCAGGCTGGGAATTCTGAGGTCACCTGCAGTGGATAAACATGATGGCCAAGCAGCTAGTATTTTCAGAGCAGGGTTGGGAATGGTCACACATTTTCTCCCATGATAACTTCTCTTTAAGTCCTTACACTTTTACTGCAGACCATTAAACACAAATGTTGTTTACATTCCTGTATATGTGGTAACATTTTGTCCCGATTTGCACCATTTGATATTGATATTAGTGTAGCCTGGTGCTTATTATACAGTATGTGCTGACCCTTAGGTCTTTGTTATTTCATCTGCTACCCTATATAGACTAATTCACCGTTATACTGTCTATATTGTATTCGTTTGAGTGTAAGGAAATTCTCTATTACTGTCTTCAATCTTCTCTCCTTTTTATAATATATTTTGGTGTTGAAATTCAACAACTAAGATCTATCAGTTCCATGTATGATCGCTATCCAGATAACAGTGTAACTGCACTATAATAAGAGAGTCTCATGGATCAACCTGAACAAAAGTAATTTCAGGGAGGTGCCCTTCTCATTTCAGGGAGGTGCCCTCTGCCCCGTTCCCCCCATCCGTGGGGGAGAGCACCCCCCTGAAATGATGGCAGATAGCAAAGATGCTATTGCTTCCCGTGCTATCTGCTGGGGGTTTTTTTTTTTTTTGTATTCTGATAGCTGCTGCCGTCAGAAAAGAAAAAACTCCCCAAAAACCAGCAAAGGAATGATTAGCTAGATTGCTATTGGCTATTTCAATTTGCAATATCCAATAGCAAGCTGGCTATTGCACCCGCCCTCTGCTGCTGTCAATCAGCAGAGGAGGGCCTGATAGAGAACTTCAGGTCCACCTCTGCTAATTGACAGCAGCAGTGGGTAGGTGCAATAGCTAGTCTGCTATTGCAAATTGAAATAGCCAATAGCAGCCTAGCTATTCATTCTTATGCTTTTTTTTCCCCCCTCTGAGTGCCGGCGGACCCAAAGTCAGAAAAACAAAACAAAAATAGATTGCAGGGAAAGGTTTACTCTGCTAGATAGAGCAGAGTAAACCTTTCCGGGAGAAAATGTTGTCCGGGAGCCGCTATCTAATAGCGGGAGACTCCCGGGAGAGTTGGGATGTCTGGAGTCTGCTCATTTTAAATGTGATATTAAAGGAGAACTATGATGTGAGTGCTTTTCACTCACCTCATAGTCCTCGCCGACCTGTGACAACGAGACTGTCACAGGTCGGCTAGAACTATGAGGTAAGTGAAAAGCACTCACATCATAGTTCTCCTTTAATATCACATTTAAAATGAGCAGACTCCAGACATCCCAACTCTCCCGGGAGTCTCCCGCTATTAGATAGCGGCTCCCGGACAACATTTTCTCCCGGAAAGGCTTACTCTGCTCTATCTAGCAGAGTAAACCTTTCCGGGAGAAAATGTTGTCCGGGAGCCGCTATCTAATAGCGGGAGACTCCCGGGAGAGTTGGGATGTCTGGAGTCTGCTCATTTTAAATGTGATATTAAAGGAGAACTATGGGGAAAAGACTTAACCCCATAGTTCTCCTTTAAAGTCAAAAGGTTTCCAAGCTATTTCAAATGCTGATGAAATCACTTACAATGGATGCTGATCCTTGATTTTAAAACCTTTAGTTTCCAGCAGAATCAGCCGGTCTCCAGAGCACTGTCCGATATCCTGTTTTAGGGTGACTCCTGTGGCCACCCTTGTGTGTGACACTAAGCTGTCTCCAAAAACACAGAGACAAAGCAAGGCAAGACAACCCCCTCCCCCCCCCCGGTTCCTCTTTCTTCCCTTCACCAAGCTAGTAGATGGACAGCTGCTGGAGACTGTGCTATCCTTGGGATTTTGTAGTGGACAGCAAGCTCAGGCAAGTGGAGCTGAGAGAGTTGGAGCTGTTTCACAGCATATGTAACTAAGTGCTTGGGCAAATATGTAAAGAAATGTTTTACTTGGCAATGTGTATTTGTTTGATAGGAATTCTTTATTGAAAAAATGAATTGAGAGTTTAAAGAGGAACTCCAAGATTTTGAAAAGTTAACCCTTTCCAACTGCTTGTTTTGTCTAGGGAGCGAAAATAAAAATATACTTATCCTCGGCCCTTCCTGGCTGCAAGACAGGTCCCCGTAGCCTCCTCTCTCCCTCCACTTTAGCGGTCTAAGGATCTGTGACATCATCACGTGTATACAGGTCTATTAGACATGAATATGCCAAGGGACATACCACAGCCAGAGTGGAGGGGGAGAGAGGTGAGCGGTCACTGCCGCAAGACTGAGGACTAGGTGAGTATGTCGTTTTTATTTTTGCCCCGGGAGAAAAATGAGCAGTTAACCCTTGCGGTGCAGGGGTAGTCCCACTGCAAGGGTTACCTTTCCAAAATCCTGGGGTTCTTCTTTAACCCTTTTGCTGCCAAGACCTCCAGAACGCTTTACACCTCAGCTGGCCACACCATTTTTGCAATTTTTCCCATTGTTTTGATTTTCTATTGCTACGTTCCTAGCGTTTGTAAAAAAAAACCCAAACCATATATTTTCTGAAAGTACAGGCCCGGCAGAATAAAAAGATAGTTCTACTAATAGGTCCGGCGATAATTGAGCAAATGGTTGTCAAATTAATATTAAACCAATAAAATACACAATTAAATGAATAAAAGAGCACTAAAATCAGTATCAGTGCGCAAAAAAAATACTTTTCCAACTAAATCTAAAAGATAAAACTGTATTGAGTTCATAAATAACCAATATGTGTACATTTTAAATTGAAGTAACGTAAAACTTTAAATAAGCAACTTATGTTAAAGATGGTTTGTGCGCTGTGCTGGTGTATGTGTTGTGATACAGGCGTGCATTTAATCACAACGCACGGCAAGGCCTCACAACGCTTTGCCATGCACTGCCAAATAGTTAAGTTAATGTTATTATAAAGTAAAAAAAAATCAAGCACTGCGATGTTCTTTAACAACGCACCGGAATGCATGTGCATGGCGTACACCACAAAATGGTGCACACTGTTTCATGTGTAACGGCTCCAGGCGGGGAGAAGAGGCTTTAGATTGCGGCGGCCGGCAGCAGAGGAGGGGGGTGCCAGGATTTTTTGTTATTAGCTTGTCAGCTGCTGATGAGATAAATTATTTTAAAGGGGACCATCAGGAAAACTGTTCTGGTATAAGTTCTTGGTCGTTAAAGCGACCATGAGCTTATAGCAGAACTGTAAAAGCCACCGACGTAAGGCTTACTGTCATGGCCAGCTGGGGCCAGCTGTGTTCCGCTGTATGCCATATGTCAGTGGCAGGGAAAGGGTTAATACTACTTGAACTCACCAATCTATAGTCAGAGTCTATAGTGTATTCAGAGTAATTGTCCCACAAGATTATGTGCTCTTTCCCTGTTCAAGAACTATAAATGTCAAAGCTTAGTACTTGGGGACTTTACATCCGGACATCGAGGGTCATGCGGGAAATAATGATATAATAATGATATAATAATCAGCAATAATTCACATGTGGAGGTTTGGCCTTTGGTTTCCTTCTAATATATTGGATGGGGTAAAACAAAATGAGGCCCCTGCAATTTGAACTCACTAGCCACACCAAATCCATTCACTGTGGATGAGTTAGAGAAAACAGGAGCATATACAATTCTTTTTTTAATATACTGTAAAATTCTGCATGACGGGACGTCACACCGTAACATTCTATGTTGTAGCTGGGGAATGGCTGTGCATCTCCAAGATGTCCATTTGACTTTGGTACATCGTAACACTGATAAAATACAACACAACAGACATCATACAATGAAGACACATACAGTTTGCAGTAGACACGTTGCCCGGCCTCTGCAATTTTATTGAATGTACAACAGATATACAGGGGCCAGAGGGTTGAACTCAAAATAAACATTTCCTTGGCAAGCAGAGAGAAAGAAGAAATCATATTTATAAGGAATAATAAATAACACAAACATTACTATGGCATCTTCATACGTGGTTGCTGTGAATATGTGTGTGTATGGATTTATTTAAAAGAATAATTTGTGTCCTCACAGAGATACCGCATATCCATTTTACACCATTTCTACAGTAAGTCCTCAAATTCCTTATGGGGTGTGCAGGTGGTGGCGTGAGTGAAATGTTTTGTTTACCAAGTACAGTAGTTCATAGTAAATCTGTTCACTGGATAATGATAGTGACTATGATTGATTGCATGGTGGACATGAAACTGTCTAAAGGGCTAAAGTGACATTTTTTGTTTAAAACATCAAAGAAAGTGAGCTAGATTCTATAAAACACTTACATAATGTAGTGGTGTCAGCACATAACAGGTACTGCTGAATCTCTACATGTTAGGTCCATTTTACATTTAAGAAGGACCTGAACTGTGGAAGCTGTGCCCAAAATAGGCAAGCAGAGGACAAAGGCCTAGGCACCAGTCTTGCCCTTAGGCTCCCTGCAGCTGGCCTTTTCCCTATCACTGACTTACCATGTCTTGTTTCACACTGCCTCTGTGTAGAGGTGGTCATCTTGGCTGAGGTAGGGCTTTGCTTCCTTATATCATCTCATTACTAGTGTGAGAATATTCAAGAAGCAGCAGGAAAGGTTTGGAAAGTATAGACTAGGAATGCACCGATACCGGTATTTTTCGGTACTCGCCAATACCAAATACAGAGTAACGGAAGTCCCATTCAGGAAGCCAGGTGGCGTGTAAAGACTCGCCACCCGGCTTCCCGATTAACAAGAAAGTCTGTCCCCTCTTAGCTCGGTATGTCCAGCCTGTCCCCCCCGGGGCCTCTCCAGCCTGAACTCGGCCTTCCTCCGGTACACAGCCAGAGCCATCTGGCCGGCCAATCAGGAAGCCGGGCGCTGTGTAATGATGCAACGCCCTGCTTTCTGGTTGAGAGATGACGAGGGAGCATGAAGCCAGCTTCTCGGCCAATCAGAATGCCGGATGCTGTGTCATTACACGGCGCCCGGCTTCCTGATTGGCCAGCTTCCCGACCAATAAGGAAGCCGGGCAGCGCGTCATTAGACGCTGCTCGGCTTCCTGATTGGCCGGGAAGTCGGCATCCATGCTCTCTCATCACAAGTGATGAGAGAGCATGGAGCCGCTTCCCGGCCAATCAGGAAACTGGGCAGCGTGTAATGACGCGCTGCTTGGCTTCCTGATACCGTAAGTAATCGTGCTAGGTATCGGAGCATTTGGGCGAGTACTGGCCTAAATACTCGGTATCTGCACCGATATTGATACTAGCATTGGTATCGGTGCATCCCTAGTATAGACCCACAGAATTATTGAAGCAGGGAGATCCTATAATTGCAGGACCTCAAGTAAAGCTTTTCTCCAGCAAGGAGATGACTGGACAGCAAATAGTGACATCAGCAAATCTCAGGAAACTAGCAGTCAGAGCCAGCAGTGCCTTAGGTGATATCACACTGCAGATATACAGCTGCGAGGCTCAAGGAGAAATTTAAGACAAAAGGTAGATTTTTTCAGAGTACTGCTTTAGGTACAATTATCATTTCTACATGTTTCCTATCAAATAGAAAATCTTTTTATGTTCAGGTTTTCTTGATACATGGTGACCCCCAAGTGCCCAGAATACCTACAACTACTTCCAGGGATAATGGGTTGAGAGCTTGCCTCTGATTCCTAAGCTTCACTCTTGGCCAGTTTAGACCTCTCTCCACAGTAATGGGCTTATAGCAACGCCTAAAAGATGGTAGGGGCAGACTCTTAACTTACTGAAAAATATGCATATCAGAGTACCCTACAATTCCTGGACACCTGAGATGCCTACCATGCAGGCACCTAGAGCTACCTCTTATGTACTGA
Organism: Nanorana parkeri; assembly: GCF_000935625.1. Lineage (NCBI taxonomy): Eukaryota > Metazoa > Chordata > Amphibia > Anura > Dicroglossidae > Nanorana > Nanorana parkeri. The sequence goes on from NW_017307090.1 coordinate 7,624, forward strand.
CAGCACTGGCTTAGGCAGATATTATACACTTTTTGTTTAAGTTGTTCTATGATAATAGTCTGTACAGAGCCCCTGTTGATACTGTCTTGTCAGGCTGAGCTCAGTGTTGTTGGAGGAGCAATCTCATATGCAATAAAGTTTTCACAGTTTAAAGGTAAATTCCACTGTAACTGTCACTACATCATTTTGCATTATGCAATCACACTCTTTACATACAAATATACGCAGTGGCTATCTATTCAGTGTGTAATAATTATTATTCCATACATTCATAAAAGGAACAACAGAATGTAATTGTATGTGTTTGCATTTTGTTGCAGAATAAGCGATAAAAATAATGCATCAGAAACCTTCCTACCACAGATGAAACTTCCTGCCGGTGTCTTGTACCTGGTAAACAAGAAAGCAAGAGAAAATATACTGGGAGACGACAAATAAAAGGAAACTTAGTAAAAAAGCGGACAATATAAATTAATATTACTAATAACAATGTCTTTATGCATTCTGTATGGTAGCACACCTGATGAGAACTGCCTCATCTACCTGAAATGTGACAGCACTAGGAAAAGTATAAGATGCTCACTCTTTCCTTTATTTCGTGTTTTTCAAATGTAGAACATATACAGGGTTATTCACAAAAGGGTGAAGAGTTTGGAGAAGGGAGGAGAAGTGAACAATCTAGGAGAAGGCAGGAGAAGTGAACAATCTAGGCCAAAATAGCTGATTTGGAAACATTCTCCAATTCAACTCACTTTCCAGTACAGCTATGTTGTCCTAGATTGCTCACTTCTCCGGCCTTCTCCAAACTCTTCACCCTTTAGTGTAGTGAATAACCCTGTAAGAGAGAATAACAATTAGTAAGGAGAATGCTGTGCCCATTGGATTATGTGGAAGGGCGATTACCTCATACAAATTTTTAGGGTGGGCTATTGTAAACCAAACCTTAATGTGAACCTTTGATTTGCACATAGAGCATCATAATGGGTTCACTTCAATATCGGCCCCCAAGCTGCTGTTCCTCTGCTGCTATATTCATTTGCATGGGTGAAAAGAAAAAGCCTTGCATAATCTCTCATTCTCATTGGAGCTTACACAGGGCTGAGGACTTTCTCCCTACCCCAAGTGTCAGTGCTGGTGCCTATCGATTAGGCTTATAAGCACCCAGTCTTGATTAGTGAAAGGAAGGGGAGTCACATGCTGACCTGTATTTCCCCTTAGAAAGCAATGAGGAAGCAAAGGGAACACAAGTACATGCAGGAAAAAGATTAACCATTCAAGCTTGAAGAGGATCCTTCATGACTGAGCGTTTCTGCATAATCAGTCATTAGATTTTTTTCTGAAACAGTTAATTTGTCTCCTTGTTTAGATTTACTCACTTTATTTGTGTCATGGGGTCAGAGGTCACCTGTGAACTACCTGACCACAAATTGAACACTCGGATGGGACAAATTGTGTAAAGTCAGGCAGGTGACAGGCCAGCAACTGTCAGACTTCAGGTGAACTCAAACTCAACAATGATAGCTCACATATTTAAATCCTGACAGGTTCCTAACAGGATTTGGTAAGCACTTCCTGTCCCTGTCTCCTTGCAGGTAGGTGGGAAGACACTTTCAGGTGTAATATCACGGCATGCAGTGGAAATGACACACATCGCTAGTACATCTAGGCAAGCCAAGCAGTATGTAGTCATTCCCAATATTCACATTATCAGTAGTAGATGCATCCAAAAACAGAGCTGTGATGCTCAGTGCATAAAAGTAAAAAATCACAAACAACAGGTGCAGCACTGATCACATATGTACAGAAGGTACAATGGATGAAGTCGATGAAGTTGTTCTCTCTTGAGATGCTGATAACAAGTGTTGCACTGGTGAATGTAGCATCTGTGACTCCATTGTCTCCTCATTATGTCGTTATGGTAATATACTCCACCATGCAGAGAATGAACCTTGTTATTTCAATGGCAGTCTGTATTACACTACAGAAAGACAATGTCACTTGACTAGTCACAACTCTCGCCCCATAGATACGCTGTGCTCGTTCTGTAATTAACAGATGTTACTTATAAAAACTGGCACAGTGGATGCTTTTCAAGCCTTCTGCACTCTTTTGACTTCAGACATTCAACATTGCTTCTTCATTGCAGCTTCATGTTCTGATGGGATCCTCTTAGAGTGACTAGCACAATGCACGCAGACAATACCATTTGTCTGAGTCCTGTTCTTACGTCTTTGTTTTAAAGTGCCCGCGGCACTGTCAGCTTCCACTGAAAGGGTGTCACTCCCCTGCTCTCCGCTAGGCATGGCATGCATAATTCGGTTGGTGAAGTGAAAGCACTGAGTTGCCTCAAGAAACACTAATTAAAACTCTTCATGCTGGGAGCCTTGGTTCAATTTTTAAGGATAATTCATAGAGGGTATCTTCATCCAAGATGCGAGATTTGTTCAACAGGAACTGGGTGACCTGTTTTACAAAACATATGGTCACGTCAAATATTCATGACCAATTCATATATATCACTGAGTACCATTAATAGCAAATAGTTGCAAACTGCTCACATAAACCCGTCACATAAAACAATAATCATAAATTCTTGCTGCCTTGCCTTCCTGAGATAGATGTACTTCTTCTGATTATCTTATTTGTGAGTTGCAGCAGCATCTTTAGCTATGCTGCTTGTTATTTATATCCCTTCAGGTGGACAGAGCCTCTGTATAGATAGGGAGGTGGGGAGCTGCTGTTGTTCAAATCAGACATTCCCTCTAGATAGCAATTCCAGGAAAAGTTAAACCAATCAGTGAGATGCATTGCTATTCAGCAAGCAATGCTGATGTGCCAAAGCCAGCAAGTCCACTTTAAAGCGGAACTTTACGGAGGGTGATTGGGCAGATCCAATCCTGAGCTCCTCTGAACAAGAATTGGCCATGGCCACTTCCACCCAATCAGCTGTGGTACCGACATTCCCCACCCCACAACTGCATGTAAACAAAGGATCGGGATGCTTGTGCTGATGTCATTTACCTAATATGGCCACATGGCCATATTAGGTCAACTTCATTTAGCAAACATAGGCATGTAGCCATATAAGGTCAATGATGTCACTGCATCCCGCCTCTTTGCTTACGTCAAGCTGCGGGTGTGGAATTCCCCACCAGCAGCTGAATGGGTGGCTCGGAAGGAGCTTCCTTCCATTTTCGGTTGAGGAGTTCAGGTTCTGACTCCATTCAGTCTGAACCTGAGCTCATTACTGTCAGGCAGCGTTTCCCATAATGTGCTTTGCCCATTGGGTGGTCACTGATGATGTAACTCCTGCTCAGCTTCACCCTATTTACGGAGCTCAATTAACATTCACTTTGCTAAATTAACAGTCTCTACCCTGCTAGTAAATCCTTGGTATCCCACTCCCTACTCTCTTTATATCAGGTAATTATTCTAACAGGTTTATGCAGTAACACAATGCATTGGTGGTGAACAAATCACTTCTTAATTAAGCCTAAGAACAGCACATTGAAATGTGACTGATTGGCATGGAATATATGAATGATATTGTCCTGTGCTCAGGTGTGCTATCTAGCTTACCTCTGTTGTGTATTATTCACCAGGGATCTATGAAAATTACAATAGCTCCTATTTAAATGGTGTCTAGATAAAAGCTATCAAAGAAAAACGTAAACTGACTCAGGCGGAGTTAGTGACATCATGGAGCTCAGCTGCATCCTCCTAGCTCCCAGAGAGACCAGTGGAGAAGGAGAAAATCAGCCGCATTAGTTAACTGTAGCACTGAAAATTGTATATTGTTTTTTAATCATTTTTATTTAATAAACTAAATGGTTTTACACTATGAAGATTCTTCCTCTTCTTCTTTTACTTTATTTATGGGGAGTATGTAGGAGAGATCTATGGATTCAGAGGCAGAGAAGTGGAGTTTTTTACCATAAGTTGGGAAAAGGGCTTTGTAACCTTTTTGATTTAAGCCTCGTTCACACTGGACACGGTGGGTTCCGGGCCGATTCAGGCCAGAACGCAATAAAAGTTGTGCTTGAATTAAAAGATGTTGTATGTTTATGCCTTGATAAATGTGTATGTGCACTGCATAATACTACAGATACACCATGTCAGAGAGGACTACCTTTGGTTGGTGCTCTATTCGGTATGGCGTCTGCTGGAACTGCCGGATTTCTCTAATGATATGGGATATCTACAAGAAGACAGCAAATTAAGGATGTTATTAGCAGCGCAGAATAGTCAGAAATACATAATAGCTGCATAAGTTTTGCACTTATGCAGCTAAATTGGAATAACACCAATTTTACAAATGTTCCTATTCACATGGTATACACAAAATAAAATAAAATATAAAAACATTGCTGCTTACCTTTTTACTTGCTGAACATATTTATTTAGCTATGCCCTTGTATGCAATAATATGTAGGTGGCTGGGAGTTCATGTTTACCATAATTAACCCTGTCTGTACTGTACTGGAAGATCTTATCAGAGGTAAACTAGATGTGCAAGACTGTCTGTCCTAACAAAGGGTTAAAATTCTCAAGGCTTGAGTGGTACATTGTTAATGAACTTTACAAAAAACTGTCCCTTATCTCCACATTGCTATCTATTAAGCAATAGAAGCTGCCTATAGTGAACAATGTACGATCCTGTATCAAAGAATCAATAACTAAAAAAGGGTGCTATGTTGTGTGAATGGGAACACTGTATAACCAGTGGTGGCTTCTTAAAAGAGAACCATGGGCCCACCTTTTTTGCCCATAGTTCTCTTCAGGGTCACAGGAGGACATATACTAATGTCCTCCAGTGACCCAAAACTCAGCATATAGCGGGCTATTGAAGTCAGCGATCGGCGGTATGTGTTCGCTGACTTCCCGATCAATTGAGCCAACCTGTGATAGCTTCAGTGTCACAGGTCGGCTTGAATTATGGGGATGAGTGTGTTTCACTCACCCCATAATTCTCCTTTAAATCTGAGTAGAAATATACTTAAAATCCATAATTGGTGGACAACAGAATATGAACCCAACTTAACATAGCAGCAATGAATTCTTCTGACAAGTAGAATAGGGGTCATAGTAGCCACAGCATGTTATTCTTCCTTACTAGCTGTGTTCTTACACTTTGTTCACTACAGCAACAAAAACCACAATTATTTTCCTTTGTTAGCTTTGGCCTTACGGAAAAAGTAATTAAAAGTTAAAAAGAAAACCAGAAAGAGTCTGCATAAAAAATAAGGGAACTGATGTTAGAATTATGCACTAGGACACCGTTGTTTTCAAAATCACTCTGCAATGAGCTGTAAAAAGCAGGGGCCAGGCTTTGTAATGTATCCTGAAAGAGAATATATTATGTACAGTACCTAGTAACTGATATAGTCAACCTTATGCTATGTATAAACGTTGATTTTGTAGTAAGATGATGCAGTTATTTCTACATGTACGGTTATGAACTTCTACATGTACGGTTATGAACAGCAGTTCTAGAGCTAAAATGTTACAATTCCCCTAGACACCTAGAGGCACTGCCCATCTGCTGTACAGTGGAATCTGGCAGACAGCGAGCAGCTCGGACAGCCAACTTTTCCAGTATTGCCTCAAAAGAAAAACACTTGCTGGCTAAATGTACTGTAGCTTTCTTTCATGTATCATTCGTTATGCAAACTGGTTAATTTCCTTCATTTCAAAACTGGGACTTTCTCAAATGGATTCATAAGGTCTGCTTTGCTTACCCGAGCTGCTTATTTTCCCTGTTTCAAAACTGGGACTTTCTCAAATGGATTCATAAGGTCTGCTTTGCTTACCCGAGCTGCTTATTGTCCCTGTTTCAAAACGGGGACTTTCTCAAATGGATTCATAAGGTCTGCTTTGGGCTTACCCGAGCTGCTTATTGTCCCTGTTTCAAAACTGGGACTTTCATAAATGGATTCATAAAGATTGCTTTGCAAATCTCAGTTTTTCCATTTTAACACTGGCTGTATATTGCTATAACTTTTTGTCTGAAAATAATGAACAATCTTTGCAAGTGATGGGCATGCTCTCTTTAACACAAACAGCACATCTACTATTCATCATATATGATATAAACATCTTCTGAACCACAGCACTGAGCATCACAGTTGAGCATAATACATTATCAGCTTAATATTTCCAACCCTGGGCCAGATCCCCCCCATTCACAACTCTGCGATAATCCATCCTACCAAGGACTACTTAATGCGGAACGAAAACCAGTAGGGTGCTGAGAGTACAAGTCCTTACAGCATTTATTTAGGGATGTCTGTCTGGTGTCCTTTACAGTTCTTTGTGAGGAATTTGGTCCCCCTCATATCTCCCTTTTCAGCTATCTGCAGCTTGCGCATGCCATTAAAGCCGTTTAAAATCAACAAATTAGCCGAAGGTTGATAAACTTTTCACTGTGAGGAATCCACTAAATTAATTTCCAGATATTATGCAGAAATGAACTGTTCCAAAACTCTTAAGTTCCAGTAAGCCAAGAAAAAATGGCAGACCATGATCCCCCAGCTCACATTGAATGACTGGTTGGAACTTGGGGACACTTATAGGTCGTTCCTTCAAGGATGTATTCATACAACTCAAATTCTACAAAATATATTACATTCCAACTGCCCTTTATAAGCTGACATTATGGAGGGAAGATAGAGTGTAATATATTTTGCTTTTGAATATGGTAGATCCCATCACACTCCTGACTGGAAAACCCCAGGGGGTGCTGGAGCGACCGCAGATGCCAGAAACTGTAACTGGTAGAAAGTCATTCTCACTCCAGAAACTTTTGTAGTCAATCTGCTTTATTGACCATCAAAGTGTCACATAAATGTAACGATGTTTCGAGACCGTCTGGTCTCTTCTTCAGGCAAAACATTTTTGTTTTGCCTGAAGAAGAGACCAGACGGTCTCGAAATGTTGCTAAAGTTATGACACACTTTGATGGTCAATAAAGAAGATTGACTACAAAACCTTCTGGAGTGCGAGTGAATTTCTACTAGTGACAATATATTTTATTTATAAACACTGCAAGATCCAAGCTCACGTCTTTCATTGCTTTTGTTCTTGAGTGTATGTACAGGGATTTTGGTCTGATATTACTGTCTTTGTAAAAGTGGCCCTTGACATGCCAAATGTTTGTAATCTCATGATTTGCCAACTGGGTGTCCTTGATGACCTCTCAGATGACTTATACTAAAGCATCCTAGAATCCTTTTTCTTTATGCCAAAAAACTATTTTTTTGACATGGAGGAAAATATTGCCTCCAACTCTTGGAGTATGAAAGAGACAAACATTTGTCCAGCACCTGTCAGAGTCTTTCCGCAGGTCCCGACGATATCAAAACAACTGGGCGTAGTCAGCCATGTCACCACCCAGTTGTTGTCATTTAATGATAGCCCAGTGTCCTCAAGCAACCTGAGGACGCGGGGCTGTCACTGAATGACAACTGGATGGAAGCAGCTGTGACATCACGGCTGGCTCCACCCAGTTGTTTACATTTGCGGGGACAACGTTCTGCTTCCGCTGACTGTTCTCCCTGCTTCGGCTGTAACTTTGGCTCAGCCGAGCCGAAGCATATGCATTCCGGGGGGGGGGGGTACTCCGGCGGCCGAAGTTAGCCGACTCTTCGGCTTAATCCTTCAGCACCTTCGGGGGGAATAACCCTCTTAGTCTCACAACTTCAAGATATCTACTGACCGTCCATATTATCCCTTTTGCTAACTGTGCATAAACATTTCACCCCCTCTTTTTATCTTATAAAAACTCGATGCGCCTTAATAAAGTTAGAACAGATCCTTTGGACCAAACTTTTCTGGCATACTGTTCTCTGCAATATTGCATATTGATAAAGATCGGAGTCTCTACCAGAAATATAGAAATATCAATAACACCCCCTAAGAAGATTCAAGCTGGGAGCAGGGCTGTTGGTGGTCATTTCTAGGTTTCACAAAGAGGATATCTCAGGTGTGCGGTGGCTGTGCAAATCAGCAACGCTGCTATTAGATTCAAGGTAAAGAGTAGAGTATATTTATTTAGCATTATGTCATAATTCTCCCTTAAACATTTGCTTAGTCATATACCCAAGATGGTAGAACACTATCACACATGGTATTCTCAAGTCCTTCATACATGGAACAAGCAAGGGGCTCTTGTTTATGATATGAAATAAACCCAGACCATGAGCTCACACTGTACCTGCTTGTAATTACTGTCTGCAGGGCTACTCTTCTTGGAAATACTGGTCTTAGAGGCAGGAGAGCCCTCAGCTGTTATATCATACTGGTTAGCTTGAGTTAATGTTTATCATAACAAGAAGGTACCCACCATTCTCATTTTTGAAAAGTTTACAAGGCCTTCCTCTGTAAAATTGGGCGTGCCTTCTTCGATAAATGCCAGGTCAGTAAGGTACATTCCCAGGTAGGGTACAGAAGGTGGATTACAACTGCAAAACACAGAGAGCAAAAAAAAATAAATGCATTTTTAACCGCTTGAAGACCAGGTGTTTAGACCCCCTTCCTGGCCAGGCCATTTTTCAGTGTTCAGCGCTGCAGTACTTTGACTGACATTTATTCCGTCATGCAATGCTGTACTGAAATGAATTTTATACCATTTTTGGGGGATAGATAGAGCTTTCTTTTGGTGGTATTTAATCACCACTGGGGGTTTTATTTTTTACTATATTCAGGAGAAATTACTGAAAATTTTTTTTTTACATTATGTTATAAAACAACTAATATTACCCACTTTTTTGGTAAAATATAAAAGACGGGGTCACGTCGGGTAAATAGACACCAAACATGTCAAGCGTAAAAATTGTGCGCACTCGCAAAAAACTAGTATACCCAAAATTGGCCATAGGCGACGCTTTAAAAGCTTTTACCGCTCATCAGTTTAGTGTTATCAGTGATTGATGGACCTAGAACTATTGCTCTCATTCCGACGTTCGCGGCGATATGTAACATGTGCGGCGTAATGGGCGCAATCGTCGTTTTCGCAGGTATGCCCACCTGACGTATGTTTACATGCGTGTATGTAGGGGTGGGGACTTTAAAAAATGTTTTTGTTTTTTTTAAATTCTTTTTTGTGTAACCTTAAAGAAATTGGGGGGGAAACTTTCAATTTGTTTACTATTTTTTTTTTCCACTTAACTTTATTGCTAAGTGTAAACAATACAGGCATTTTTTAATCGCTTTGCTGCCATTTGCCTTGCTGGTCTGATCCAGCAATACCCAATGCCTGTACTGCTTACACTATTGTGAGTACGCATTTTTTATTTAACAAATTGCATTTTATTGGACGTTACGCACTATGTCCTTGTCCTTTTTCTCTTTCCACCTGGATTTATACTGGTACCTGTGATCTGAGGAGACCTTTTCTGTGCATGGGCTTCCCTCCCCCATTAAGAAGGGAAAAAGCGCATTTGACCTAGCTCTGTAGGTCTACCTCCCCAGGTGAACCACTCACTTGATGTTATCACTCACTTGGTGGAGGTGAAGGTCTGCCTGCATTGTGTGATTATCCTTACCTGAGAGTTATATGCAGATTGGCTGCGAATCATCTGAGGAATTTTTTTTTTTGCACAATCACCATTGTTTGATTTTGTTTTTTCCTTGGGACATTTTTTTTGTCTACATTGCTTTTTTGTCTTTGTGTAGATATTTTATATGTCTCATTTGTTTGAAGGCTCATATATGTGACTCATTTACATATGTTTCACTTTATTAGATATGTATGATTATTAGTTCGGCACAATATTGTTTTTCACATTTTCCAGATATTTAGTTATATCCTTAGTGCTTGGTAGCTCTTATTTCCACATTACACTTACTGGCGCTGATCACCTTTATTGTTTATTTTTAAATACCTGCTCTACTACCTATTATGTTTTGTATTCCCCATCCATTTGCATTCATATTTTTTTTAAATTGCCAACACTCTGAAATGACAAGTATAAAATTAAGCATGTGGGATGTCCACGATACATATCCCCGGAGGCAGTGTGTCCGCGAGGGAAACAGCTTTGTCTAACAAGGAAGATAATGCTGGACTCCACGGACTAGTATGTATGTTTTTTCATTATCATACAGAGACAATTATTAGTGATGGAATTTAGTTTAACCCAGGTAGGGCAATGTTCTTTGTCAAATTTCTGCCAGTTTTTTTTATTGCTGTCCTCCACTGAGAAGATTGACCTTCACTTACTGTCTCTTTGACAGAAGTTGGAATTGAGGGAAAATCTTTCCAACTGGGAAACAGGGTGATCCCATATTTGTGACTGAAAGTAACGTTGATCTAAGAAGCAATGCACATATAATGAATTGATCTATATTACATAAAAACTTTAAGATATAAAATAGTTTAACTGACGCAGTACAACATTAATCAGTATAACTCTAACAGAAAAAGTAGCACATATTTCTTATCTAAAACTTACTTCTTGAGAGTTTCTCTGAGGTTTTTAAATCTTCCTTCCGATGAGACAGTCTTTTGAAGTTTGTCCATAAGTGCTTTTGTCTAAAAAAAAAAGAAGATTATCCATTAAGTTAAGTCATAGGTCATATTGCAATTGACCCCCTTTTCTGCCATGGGCTGGATACTAGTATTTGGACCTGAGACATCTAAGCCAACTGTTAATTATTGATTCTTGCTTTTGTATTCCCAAGCCACTTAAATATTTAGTGAAATTATAAGTTCATTAAAACAAATACACCAAATACAAATTTCTAAAATTCCAGCTAACTATAACAGATGAGACTGGCACTTATATCTAGATCTGAAACTACTAGTTCTTAAGAAACTGTAAAAAAGAAAGGTACGCACAAAAATAATCAGAGTATTTCAAAACCTTGACTACTTCACTTGTTTAGCATTCTACTAAATGATACCAGTAGTGTAATGAGGCTTTTTTATTGTACATGTGCAAGTTGTAATTGAGGAAATGAGGAAACCTCTCCAAAGTGAGGGACATGCCCTCCTAAAGAACTGGCGCTGGGTTCAGAAAGCTTTCTGAACACATGGAGAAATCAGATGACCATGCAATCTTTTTTGTCTCTCGTGGAGGATGGGGTTGTCACCCCAATATATTAGAGCAGTGCCCACTTCACGATCCCCAAGATGTTCACAAACTCTCTCTCTATTAACAGATCTCTGATACCCCATTGTGCACTGCCGATGGAGATCTGGCTCTACTTACCTGTTTAGACACTTTGGCCCAGGTCTTCTTGAGTCGATAGATTGCACTTCTGTTCAATGCCGAGGTGATTTCCAGCACTCCATTGTAGTTGTGCATGCATCGGCAGATATCAGCTACCACCACCCACTTCTCAATGGTACTGGCTCTAGAGTTAACATCAAGGTGGCTCATAATTTCTGAGGCTACAAGGTTACTCATCTATTGAATCCACACAGGAAATAGAAGAATGAAATAATAGATTATATGGGTATGGATACAGAGGTTTTCATATGTGGGCAGATTCACTAAGCTTTAGATCTGCAATATACTATACATTTTGCTGGATCATGAATGTGCTTATCAAATATATACCTAGACATCTGACATTAGTGTCATCAACTGAAACACCATATTTTTCTATCATCCTAATACTTAAGAAAAAAACATGGCAGATCAAATTTTGTAACCATTAAATCAACCAAGAGAGTTTTTTTCTTGCCAATTTAGATGTCTGTCACTTGAGACAAAACAGCTGTACCAAATCTTTGCAAGTGGCTGGTGAGTCCAAGGCTGGATTCTCAGATGTAGTGCTAGTGTGCAGTGAGTGTATGGTTGAACTGCCTGCCAACCACTCATCATAAATATATGTAATAGAGGACATGTGGGCAGACATTCACTGGGACACCTGTTGAAGTGTTCCATGGTTCATAACTACTTGATTTTGCTCCAACAGTCCCCATTCAAACTAAGGTAGAAAGTTACAGTTTAACGTGTATCATGAGTGCTTCTATACAATTTTATTAGTATAGTATTGGTACTCCACTAGGATGGTTGCTAACAATCCTCCCATTAACATTACATTGGCGTACAAATTCACTCAATAGGAATTTACACAAGGGTCAAGTTACACTCCATGGGGAAACATAGATATAACCATGTGCCACACACCCATACATTTTCTTTTCTGTTCTTTAAAGCGAAACTAAACTCACGAGTTAAAGTAGTATTAAACTCTCAAACTTTTTTCAATACTACATTCAGAGTAAACAAATATACATTTCCCAGCAGAGCATTGCTTTACATTTTTGCCCAAACACTTACAGTCATCATGTTTCTGAACAGCTGCTTCCAAGTCTCTCAGCTCGGCTTCCCTGAACTTCCTGTCCAGTACAAGTTCACAAAGGACAGTGCCGACTCCAACAACTGTTCATCTACTAGCCTACAGAAGGGTGGAAGGAATAGAGGGAGCCAGGGGGGAGGGGAGTAGCTTGATTTGCTGTGTGTTTGTGGAGACACACACAGCTTACTAGCACACACAAGGGTGACTGCATAGCACTCTGCTTGAGAAAGGAGTCCCTCTAAAACAGGAAGTCAGGGCCAGTGCTCAGGGGACCAGCTAATTCTACAGGAAACTAAAACTTTTAAACATCAAGGAGCAGGAATTGTAAGTGATTTCATCAACATTTGAAATAGCTTAACATCCTTTTGACTTTAATATCACTGTAAATCACTCCCCCAATGGACTATAATCTCAATACAAATGAGTAAACTAAATGTGAGATTGTAGTTTATCACAGGAGTGAGCGTGGAGAGGTGACTACTTTACAACACACACAGGGACCATGGGGAACAAAAGTAGCCACCCCCTAGAAGGAAGCACAAGGTCAGCACGAATTGAGAGATGATTTGAGGATCTACAGCTGAGTGATACACAAATAAGCTGCAAATGTGTTAATAGTCAGGGTATGTGAATGCGTTTGTAAGATTTATCTCCTGCTTTTAATGTCACTTTATATTGGTTATGTGTGAACCAGGGGGGCCTGAATTAACCCCTGCCATCTTGCATCTCTGGAAGTCTCCATCAGGTGAGATCATGTCAGTTGAGTGGGTCCTTCCCACCTTGGCATATCAACTCCTCCAATGTATAAATTAAATAAAAAATCTGGAAAATGGAAGCAACAAATATAACCCCTTTAATGCATTTAGCAAGTGGATAAACACAGCGTCACAGAGCTCGTTTCTTGATTCCCAGAGAATTAAAAAAAAAAAAAAAGTGACTGACAAGTTAACCAACTTAGCATCTACCTGGAACTGAAATTACCACTATGGTGGGACTGACACATCAGCTAAATAAAATATCACCAAGTCAAAGCTCAGAATCACATTTGGGACTGGCAGGTAGCAGCACAGAATGGATGTAAATACTCACATCATTGAAATGCTGGCTGGTTTTCATGATATACGGAGTCCGGTCACTCTTATCTGGTTTCATCCAGCCCTGACCAAGAAACTCTCTAGAAGCAAAATAAAAATATCATGTAATCCAAAAAAACATATCACCTCTCTGGAATCAGGGCTAGGTGGCAGTGACTTACTGGTATGGTATACTCCGAAATACTATATGATCCAGTAGAGTGATCTGCTCAGCTAATTCCATTGCTGACAGAGTATCCAGATATTCTGTGTGGGGACCCTCTGACTGCAAATAAAAGGCATCAGACATCATTGTATGACCACCAGACTTTTATGACAAATATTCAGATTTAAGAAATATGCAGATTTATTTCTTATTTATCTTTTCACAAAACATACTGCTTTCTTCTGGCACTAAATATGGAAAGGCATTTTCCAATTTTATAGCTACGAGCAAATACTTTATATAGTCAAACTACTGGAAAAAAAGTATATATTGCAGCTGATTTAATAAAGAAATGAAGAATGTTCACACAATAAAAGATACACTTCAATTATCCAATCATGTGCAGATAAAAAAAGAAAAAGAAAAGTAGTTGCTATTCACATGATGGGATATTTGAAGTGAATCTTCACTCTTTTCTGTGTGAAAATTCTCAACTCCTTTAGTAAATCAGCCTCATTGTGCCCCTGCTTGTACAAATACATAAACTCCATAGTTTGTCTATTTTTGTACTGTGACAAAAATGAAGCAATTGTCTTTTTTTTTTACAGGTGAAGCTAATTTGACAGAAGGAGGAGTAGAGGTTTATAAAGAACAGGAGGTGATCTGATTGGCCCTGGTCAGTTTTGTAGGACTTTTGTGATAACCTTTCTGTTCAACAAGTAAATTATATTTTATGGTACTGTTCACAAACACTATTTTGAAATTCACAAGTCAAAGAGACTTTCTTATTTCATTTCTACTTTTTGATATATACATTTGCTCTTATGAAAAGTTAAAAGGTGAAGGTGGGAATTCGTAGAGGATTAAGATTTCCGTTTTATCGCTCTTCATTGCTGAGTTACCCTCTATATTGTTAGTGTATCTCTGGAAGGCGGTAGGCAGGTTGCATGAACCCACCATATCACGTTACAAATATCTGACAACCATTGTGTCTCATGAATACAGACAGCTGCTAACAAGCCAAACGATGCAGTTTTTATTGTTTCTGTTAATAACTGGTCTTTCAGACCAACAACTATTAAATGCAAGAGGTCACACTGGGCAATATGAAAAGCAGTAGTTTTCGCAGCTGGTGGTACATAGACAGAAAACACAAAAAGGAACCTAACACTCCAGCTATTGGCTAAATATTATTCATATGCAATATTTTGTTTTCATCTTACTTATAGGAAAACAAGGTTTTTTAAAATTTGTATATATTTTTTCATCCCATAGTAAATAGATAAAGAAAATACATACCAAACCCCCATACACCCCCTTTTTTAAAGGAGCTAACCCTTTTGGGTTGAAATGTTATTATTAGTAATCTATCTTTTGAGTTTTCCATTTTGAAAAACAAAAGGTAGCAATAGTTACTTCATATTAAAAATACGTCTATATCACAAGATTAAAAAAACACAAAAGTTTAAAAGAGCCCAGCCTGTAAGTAAGAGGACTTATACTTGCCTGTCCTTCTGCAAGTACTGCTGCTGATCTTCACTCTGTTGCAGAGCTAAGCTTGTTGAAGAATCTTTAGAATTAGACACATCCAGGATTGCCAGATGCTTGGTCTCACTTGCACCCATGTGCTGTGGTTCCTTCAGCCGACCCCTAAGTCACTACAGGACATCATAGTTATGTAGAGGCTGGTAGATAGAACCACAACATGCAGCAGATGACCAGGCATCGGACACTGCAGGAAGTGTGTTGGATGTAGAAGATTTTTTCAGTCTCTGTAGCTCTGAAGCAGGTGGCACAGGTAAGTATAAGTCCTTTTCTTTACAGGCTGGGTTCTTTTCAACATTTTCTATCTAATGACAGAGCGGCTTTAAAAAAGGCAAATGTGTTAATGAAGTGTACTTACCAGTACAAATATGTCCTCCATAGACAGATGGCAGTCATCTTGTTCATCTTGAGAAAGGCCACTGATACAAAAATTGGCAGCAATTAATATATTAAATGAGCAACTTATTATTAATTGAATGATTTACATGTGATTGGCATGGGAAAAGCACAGGTTCACTTTAAAGAACATACACCCAAATATTCATGCAGATATCATAAATGCACACCTCTCTGATTCTCCCCTTCTTTTAAGATGCTGCGCTGACCCTTGGATGCCGCCACATTTATCAAGAAAAAAATATGTCACCAGCACGTCAATAAATCTTTATTCAAAAACACCTTTCTTGGCATCCATTCAGCATGTCAAAGGATAGTTATGGTTCAGAATCTCGCAGGGTCCCTTAATCAGGAAAAGTGGTCACTTTGCCTAGTAAAGGAAGCCTATGAGATTCCGAAAAAAATTAACTATCATTTGACATGCTGAATGGCTGTCAAGAAATGTGTTTGTGAATAAAGATTTAGGGACATATGCTGGTTACATATTTTTCGCATTTGCAAATGTTGACTACACCATCCAGAGGTAGCTTTGCTGCACATTCTACTGTACATTCAAGTTTTGAATGTTCATATAACTTGGCTGATTACAAGAAGGGTGGAATCACTGCAAAAGTGTAGCATCAATCAATGTACCGGGTACAGCACGAACCTAAAACAACCACCCTGCCTGTCCGTATGCTAAGAAATAAATTGTACTTACCTTAATATGTTACTTGCAGCTTTCCTTTCCTGGGGTAGGAGATCAGGGTCACGCAACACATCTTCCAACAAATTCACTACAATCATCTTTACTTCACGATAGAGATCAAAATCCTTTAGAAGTAAAATACAAATATAAGCTATATGATGTACACATAGGGGTATATTTATAAAGCAGTGAATCTGACATTTTCCAAACATTCACTGCAGGTAAATCCTTTTGGGGCATGTATTTTCAATGACAGTGATTGAGTAAATGTATATCCACATTTGCTGACAAATTGGGATAATACCCACTTTATATTTGTTACATGTTCCCAATCACATAGCATAACATAAAACTGCTGCTTCCAATGTTAGTTCTTTTTACTTGCTTAATAAACCTACTTAGCTTCCCTATTATGTAATTTTAAGGAGGGGGCCATCGGGAGTTATGTTTACCATAATTTACCCTGTCTGTACCAAGCTAGCAGATTTCATTATCAGTTGTAAACTAGATTTGAACGTTGTCTGTTCTAACAAAGGGTTAAAAATCTAGAACAGGGGTAGCCAAACTCTGGCCCTCCAGCTGTGGTGAAACTACAAATCCCATGATGTATCTCTCTCTCTCGCAATGCCTCATGGGATTTGTAGTTCCACCACAGCTGGAGGGCCGGAGTTAGGCTACCCCGATCTAGAAGCATGGCATGTTAATGAGAAGAAGAGTGTGTCCCCAGACTTTCTATTGGGACAGACTCCCTTTCAAATTGCAGAAGCTTGCTGTCTGCACAAAGGCCTGTTTCAAAGAAACATCTAAAAGGTAAGAAATAAGTTTTAAAACATTATTTTTAGGTTTTCTGTGTGAATGGCAACACATAAACATATCGAGGGGTTTTCTTAAATTTGACTGCAAAAGTGGAAATACCATTAGATTAAATGGAAATGTCCATTAGAGCTTTAATAAAAAGAGCTTCACTGCAATGACCACTAGATGGCACCAATATCAAGAAAGTACTGGAGTGAACGGCGTGCAACAGCTTACCAACTAGCAATAACTCACAGAAGTCTGTATCTGAGAAATTAAAATTGATATGCACAGTGTTTTATGGGAAATACTATTTGTGACATTTTGGTCTATTTATAAAGCTGCTCTGGACATCTTTACTCATTTATACCATTTTAAAAAAAAGTGAATATAGAGAGATTTTACCACTTCCTGGCACCTATATGATAACAAATTCCTTGAATATTTGCACCATCTTTTAGTTTTGAATGGAGTGTATAAGGGTTATATCCTCTGTAAGGTTCTTTTTGCTGTCTGAGCCCCTGTTGGTGTTGTTATGAATCACCTGCACTGCACACAGCGTTGTAACCTTATTGTTATTGTCCGTGATGCTCACAGTGATGACACGGATGGCACTGTGTTGCTTAAAGTATTGGATGGAAAATCACCACTACTCACAGGAATTAAAGCATGAATTATTGTTGCTTTTATTGGAATTTTGTCACATGTGTCATCTAAGTCAATGTTTCAGGGCCACGCAGGGTCCCTTCTTCAGGGCAACATAGTGACATTTTGTCACCAGGCCCTTTAGACATACCCAGGCCCTTAATCCGAGCACTGACCTGGCAGGGCAGGAAAGGGGGGGTATGAGCGAGTATGCCGATGAGGACAAGGGCCACTGTGAAAAAATCCTTTAATTGACTTAATCCATTTTTTGACAAGTCTTGTTTTTGTTTTGTTTTTTACACTTTTTACACTGACATTTTCCTTCTGTTTGCTAACTCTAAGGTGGTGAGCATGAATGACCGAGATGAATGCTGCTCGGCTGCATTTGGCTCTTCACTCTCTGCTGTTCGGCCCCTTTGAGAATAGGGGTGAACAGCAAGAAATGAACTGCCGAATGTTCGCCTCAGCCAATCCAGATGTTACGTTGGTTGAGGCGAATAGGTTCTTCCCTTCAGTTTGGCCGAACGTGCTGAGGCGGTTCGGACTAATCGAAGGGAGGTGAAGTGAGCAGAATAGCCGTACAGAGCTGCAGTGCATGGCCAATGAGGCTTCGGCTCACTTCAGTTATTCATTTGGCTGCCTCCGGCAGCTTAGTGAGTAACCTTCTATATAACAAGAGTGTTTTGGTAAAGATTGCAGAAAAACAGTGAGGATTCTGAAAAATATTGGAAGAATTAAGTTTTAGACTGAGTAATCAGACAGACGTGTTGACAAGACTAGTCAGGAAGCATTACTTTTTGAGTTAGTCCACAATATGACTCAAATACTGCAACCAAGTATTTATGGAACAGTATATTGCAAATGTGATGAACGTGTCTTCATTTTACTTCTTTTTTTTTGCCAACAGATTAAAGCAAACTCTTCAATGTGAGTCCAGTACTGAAGAACATCTGTGTCACCAGAAGCTTCATGTTGGACAATAGATTTGTCCTCACATGATCTCCTCAGTATAATAACACACAGCTGCACAATTCATCCTGATTCCACAAATATTAAGACAATGGCTGCTGATGATTGTGTTGCACCAGAATTGCTGTAAATCTGGGTACTTGTTTTGGAGAGAGTACAATCACTAATAAGTGGCGTACTTTTCTTTGTTTACAGATGTGTCACACAAAGTACTGTGAGCACTGCGTGTTTGGTGTTCTATTATTTTGATCCTGCGCAGGAAAAAAAGATTGGTTTTATTTAAATAAAAGGAACAGAAACCTCCCCCTGCCATTGATTAGACAGCTCATGGAAAAATGGGCAAGGGGCCATCATGAACATGAGCTCTTTTCCCCAATAAATAATGAAATAATGTAATCATTGCAATATTGGTTAAACCATGATAAAATATTGAATGGGAGGCAGATGATCATAAGCAACAGTGAAATGATAAATAGCAGCGGTGGTCATTTTGTGATGTGTATATACACTGAGTGGCCAGTTTATTATGACCACCTGATGTTTGTAGGCAAATTAGCTATAATTAGCTATAATTTTGTGCTGAAGTTGCTAGAGGGCCAGACCATTATAAATAGGGAAGCAGGTTGTTTACCACGACAGTAGAAGTGATGATTTTCTGAAGATATGGGTAAACAACGCAATTTAACAGCCTTTGAACGTGGGATGATTGTTGGCGCTCGGAGCCATGGAGCGAGTATCAGCAAAACAGCAGAATTTGTTAAATGTTCAAGAACAGCTGTTGTTAAAGTGTTTAAAGACTGGACTGTCAGACGAAAATCTGGGTCTGAACGTGCGAATGGTGGCCGTCAGCGACTAGTCAATGTTAGGGCAGAACGGGGAGTGGCAAGACTGGTACAAGGCAACAGAAGGGCAACAGTGCAGTGTCAGATTCCTCGCATCACCTTTCAACATCTCGTGGAGTCACGAGGCGGCCCAACAAAGTCATCTGGTGGAGTCATCTCGTGGCCCAACGAAGTACTTATGGGGTGGTCATAATAATCTGGCCACTCAGTGTACATATGTCCAATGTCCAGCATAATAAAAGTACAGTGCTGTTAAACAGGGAAAATTCACTTCAAGGTCTGTCTAGCTGATGAGTGGTTTTCATTTTCCACCCAACATTCATTTTGTGCAGTTGGCTGTCCCACTCACGAAATTATTATGGTTGTTCGTACCAATAATTTCACAATTGGCTCTTCATCTAACCTTGCTATTCCAATGCTCCAAGAATTGTCTGCTCTAGTTCTCAGAAATAAAGACTGTTGATCTTGGAATCATATGACAAGAATGTGCAGTCCAACACACTTTCCATGTCTTTTGAAAAGTATTCTAACTTATCAGGATGTTGTTCTCTAAAATGATCACTGCATTTACATAGGTAAGTCAGCATGCTCCCTCTTGTGCATGCCTCATACTGGTGTCACAAAAGTAACCACATTATCATACACAAAAAGAAAAATGAAAGGGTATCCATATTCTCATACACAAAAGAAAAAAGGTACATCTTGGACACTATCAAAAAATGTAAAAGGCCTTTATTTGTACAAACATATTTTCTGAACAATACTTCACAGAGCTGGACTAATGTAGACAATGATACATAACAAAGTACAGCACAAGACTACCCAATTATTTAACATTAGCACTGGTGATTAAAATTGCAGTAATCATCAGTTAATGGAACTCATAAATTGCACCACACAAGATATTAAGTATCATGTCCTTATTTGTCCTATTGTCCATTCATTACATATAGACATTGGGGACTGTGAGATCACGCACATCAGTGGCAGAACGACCCATGCAGGCACTATGGGGCCCGCGACAGAGGGGGGCCCCGTCAGGAGCAGGGCTTAAAGTCCTCCCGGGTCCCGCCATAGGCACGTGAACAATGCAATACCAGGGAACTGGAGTGGACGGAAAGGCAGATCAGTCTCCGCAACCCCTGGAATTGTAGGTGGAGACAATGAATGGGCTGAGCTGCACAGCTTGAAGGGAAGGGCTCCTGCTGCCTTGTTTGGATTGGTCAATGAGAGGAGTGGGCGTGGTTTAACTTGAGACTTGAGTGTGGAGGGGAGAAAGTGGCGCGGTTGTGGAGGGGACAGAGGTAGGGAGTCATCTGCACTCAGTTGGTGATGGGGGTTGAGGCATAGCGCTGGCTGTTGCTGTATAGTGCTGTGATCTGTCACAAGCTTTCCCACATGTCTGCTGGCTATGCTACATGCTGGGTCATTCATTGCTGTGCCTGTCATCTGTCATTGTCCAGTACTGTACCTGCTCTCTGTCTTTATGGGCTGGTTCACACCATTTACAGTGTGTTCCAGCGCAGTTAGCTGCTGGAACGCACTGTATCGCATTCGCCTGCAAAAAATAGTGCTTGCAGCATTTCGTGGTTGCACTGGACCGGAACACAGGCATTATTCTGCCATGCATTCTGGTGCGGGCGATTGCAATGGGGGCGGGGGATCGTGGCTGCGGTGCCATTGACTTAAATGCACCGCCACGCCCCTCCCACCCCAGAAGGCAGGGGGGGAAGTTAATAATGCAATACAGTGTGTTCTTGTAGCTAACTGCACTGGAACGCACTGTAAATGGTGTGAAGAAGCCATAAACAGTGGTGTAACAACCGCCATAGCGTCCCACCCACGTGGTCGCTATGGGGTCAGGGGCAGAGGAAGGCCTGGTCAGGAGGCTAAGGCCCAGCAGCACTGGGGTCCGGCAGCGGAGAAGAAGGCTGGGGCCCAGCAGCGCTGGTCCGGCAGTGGAGGAAGAGGCCGGGGGCCAGCAGCACCGGTTCGATGATGGAGGCAAGGGCCCAGCAGTGGGGCTAACAGGTAAGAGGGGCAGGGACCCCAACCAGCTCACCTGAGACTCTGCAGAGCCTACCATAGAGAGTCTCAGTTGGGCTGTGCAGGATCTATGATGGGCTGTGCAGGGTCACTCTCAGATGGGCTGTGCATGGTCTCAGGTGACGTCAGAGCCAGCAGGATTAGAGCTGTAGAGAAGGAAACGGAGACGGCACAGGCATGGGAGCATGTTCTGGAGGTAGGTACTTTTTTTTCTAGGTGGGGGGGGGGGGATACAGTGGCTCTATTAAGCTGAATCAGACTTCAAAGGTGTAGTCGTTCAGGAGCCACAGCAACCCAGTTGCAGCTGCTGTGATTTTCTTTCCACAGTCAGGTTGATACATGTCAGCAAAGTTTTCAAAATCCTCAGTTCCTGTGAGAGCACTGGGCACCTCGGCATAAAAGTCAACAAGCACCAGCACTGTCACATGGGAGAAAAGGTCACATGCTCCACCATACCTAGAATAACCTGATATTTCTCCCAGCAGTTAAAAGAACATCGGGGGAAGTGAAGGGAAGATGAGTATGTTTGGCTAGTGGAGTCCGAATTAAAAGAAGAACTCTGGGAAAATTAAATATTTATTCTTGCAGTGTGGCTGCCCCCGCACTGCAAGGGTTAAGTGCTCGTTTTGGTCATCGCTCACCTCTCTTCCCCTCCGCTCCAGCCATTAAATGTCCCTCAGTGTCCTCACATCTAATGCAAGTCAATGGACCTGCATTGACAAGACGCGATGATGTCAGTGGTCCTTAGATTGCTGGAGCCCAGGGAAGAGGAGGCTGTGGGGACCAGTTTAGCAGACCGGAGGGAGCTGCGGGACTGAGGATCAGGTAAGTAAATCTGCTTAATTTGAATCCCTTAGACGAAACAAGCACTTAAACCTTGCCATGCGGGGGGAAGCCCACAAGGGCACATTTTTTATTTTCTTGGAGCTCTAAGTCTAAAGTGATCTGGTTTGCTTTGCCCTGCATGGGCAAAGCACTGTTTGTTTTGCTTTCAGGGTCACATGTATAGCCTTCTTTAAACAGTATGTAGTAGCATGATATCACAATAAGAGGTTTGGTATATTCTGTATATTAATTATTTTATTAATTATTTAAATCCCACATCTTAGAAAACTTAGCCATGGTGTATAGACCTCCTGAGTTTCAATTATCTGTTAAAATTGATTATTCACATTCAATAAATTATATATATATATATATCTATAT
>NW_017307090.1:30520-72565 GCF_000935625.1 Nanorana parkeri
TAGATATATATATATATAATGTATATTGCACTGTCCAAAAAAAAAAATATGTACAGGTCCAATGCCCAGCAGTCTACTATTTAATTAATAATACTTTTACTTTTTTAACAACTATCAATTTAACCTGTTTTTCGTTTAGCCAAGTATCACCATTTTGGTATTATAAAATGTAATGTGTGTTTGGTGGGAGGAAGCACAGCCTGTGTTTCCAGGACTTGCAGTGTCTAATAACAATGTAATATCCTTGAAAGGAATATAAAGCCAACAGGCATTGTCACATTAATAAAGCCCTGACGTGGGAAGAGACGTGACATGGTGGCTTGTAACTTCCAGCACTTGCGTTGTTTAAATGCATCATAAAGCGAATAATAGAAAGGGAAAGTGTCAGTACCCTGAACAAGGAAGTGTAGAGCACATTTAATTAATCAGACTGACTGCATGCTTGACTGGTGCTCACTGTGGCTTGCTTCTCCCAGAGGGCCATGACTACCACTGCCTACTCTGGAGCATACATTACAATCCCACAAATGTACAGAGTCTTGCAGATCTCTTATTTCCTAGTACATACAGAAACACTAATATGTAAAATTAGAAAATAAGAGAAATCTACATCTCTAGGATCAGAATAAAGTGACACTGAACTCAGGAGTAAATATTAAATATGCATTCTAGTACCTTAACTATTAACAAAAATGTCTCTTACTTGTGTATCACTCAGCTGCAGATCCTCAAATCATCTCTAAATTGGTGCTGACACTGTCCTTCCCTCTGGAGGGGGGCTACTTTTGTTTCCCATGGTCCCTGTGTGTGTTGTAAAGTAGCCACCGATTTCAAGCTCGCTCCGGCAAATGTGCTACAATCTCAATACAAATGAGCTAACTAAACGTGCAATTGTAGTCTATAGCAGGAGTGAGCTTGGAGCGGTGGCTACTTTACAACACACACAGGGACCATGGGGAACAAAAGTAGCCCCCCTCCAGAAGGAAGGACAGTGTCTGCATGAATTCAGAGATAACTTGAGGATCTGCAGTTGAGTGATACACAAATAAGATACATTTATGTTAATAGTTACTGTTCTTGAATGTATTTTTAAGATTTAACTCTTGAGTTTAGTGTCACTTTAGATGTCAAACCTGCTCGTATTACAAAAATAAAAAATGCACTAAAAATATTTTCGTATTATTGTAGTGCAAAAAAAAAAACCCATAAAAATATGAAAAATTATAGGTTTTATATATTTGTACCAGGCAAAGAGGTTTACAGGAATTAAATACACGATGAACTGTTTTACTTGCCAAAGGTTTTGCACAACCCTGCCAGATAGCACAACCAGGCAAATGATACAAATAAATCTGCTGTGTGATGGTAGACTGCAGAGGGGATAGAATGGTGTCCTCTCTCCACACCAGTCTACTGACTGAAAAGTAAGGACTATAAAGAGGTAATCTCCCATTCCTGCCATATTCCCTCCCACTATGGGTTTTGCTCAAAAGGGGATTGGTATAGACCAGCCTTTGTTAACCAGGGTGCCATGGCATCCGGGGCACCATCTGGATTCCTCAGGAGTGCCTCAAAATGTTTGCACAGTGTAATGCCTTTTCATGGTGCAGACAGGCCATGGAAATGAATGATGCTAATCCAGGAAGGGTGGGATACATTGAGAAAAGGAAGGCGGTTTGACTCCGTTCAGGCCTCTGCCATGCTGCTGCAGTGTTTGGTGTGATGGTAGGAATCTGATGTAAAGTTAAATTGAGGACTCTGATGTGAAGGGGGTTTCTGATCTGAAGGAATAGTCAGTGTACCCATTGCACTCCTTACCGCTAAATCCTTGATGAATGGGTTGGGTGCATCAGTAGTCGACGGATGGCCACCGTCCAGGCAAAGTATAAAGAGTTATGGACACCGGCACTCCAAAGTAGAAAAACGTCTTTTATTGACGCATCATGCAACAATACACTTATTGCAACGTTTCGGGGTCACACAGGATCCCCTTCATCAGGCAGAACAAGTGACATCTCCCTTCATCAGGCAGAACAGTGTTCTGCCTGATGAAGGGGATCCTGTGTGACCCCGAAACGTTGCAATAAGTGTATTGTTGCATGATGCGTCAATAAAAGACGTTTTTCTACTTTGGAGTGCCGGTGTCCATAACTCTTTATACTCTGATCTGAAGGAGGCTCTTGATGTAAAGGGGGAACTCTGATGTGAAAAGGGGGCTCTGATATGAAAGGGGGCTCTAATGTAAAGGAGTGTCTCTGATGTGAAAGGGGGCTTCTGATGTTAAAGGTAGGCTACTGATGTAATGGGGGCTTCTCATGAGAAAAGGATTCCTGATGTGAAGGGGGGCTCCTGATTCGAAGTAGGGACACTCATGTGAAGGGGGATCCTCACTTTTTTGTATTTTATATTTTTAATGTAGATGTTTTCCATAAAGTTTATGTCTGGGCAAAATATAAAGAGTATACCTCTGCAATACATGCACATTTCCCCATGTTTTGTTTCTTTAAAAATGCTGCAAGGCCAGATGAATACCTGATTATCTGCCAGAAATACAGTGAGCTCTTATATGCCTGAAGTGAGCTGACAATGCTGCACGGAAATCGCAAGCAGTATTATCATCTCTGTCTGGGCCCTCCCTTGCTGGACTATTGAACACATTCCCCTTATGTAGCTAACGAGAGGAGATGTGTTGTAGTCCGCAGATGAGAACTGGGCAGAGCTGATTGCACTACTTGGGATTTCAGACCAGCATGGTCAGCAAAAACAGAAAGTTAGGAGCAAATTGTATTTCTGGCAGATCATCAGACTGTTGTTCTGTACTTGCAGCATTTTTTAAAACGATAAAAACTTGAGAAGAGTGCATGTACTGGGGAGATGTGCTGCATATGAGTTTCTAGTTTTGCATTCCATTCAAATAGCAGCAGGAAACAGTAACACAGCCCTGACACCTGATAAATACCTGTGAATGCTTTGATACCCAGTGACGCAGAACATTCAGCACACGGTTTGTAGCTGCTCGGCGTATTATAAACTCTTTGTCGCACATCCTCTCCATGTTGTTAAAACCTTCAGGAATAGAAGAAAAAAAAAAGAACAAAGATAAATGTCACAGATGATGTAGAATGTGTCACAAGCAAACATCGACTCTCATTTCAAGGATGTCAAGTTTAACACAAGCTTTATCGATAAAACAATCACTAGGCATAATTCCATTTAGACATTTCCGTCAATGGATGGACACACATTCATCCCCTCCGTCTTTTCATTTCAATGTTCATGTTGCCGTGTAGCAGACAAGCCCGCTATTAGATGTCCAATTTTATTACAGAACAAGTTGCCTTTGTACTGACAGTAAGAAGTGAGCACAAGAGACGACTAAACTATGATGTGCTGTACCATACTTGCTTTATTGTGGCTTTCCAATAAATTTCCCCAGTGGCAACACTCTATTATTGCTAGAACAAGACACTGGTAATAGGATCGCTGATAACAATTACATCTAAACTAACCTAATTTGTAGGACAAGATTAATGTTACAAACAGTCTTTACTACTTGGATAAAAAGAACAAATGAGTATTCCACAAAATGTAAGTTAAAGTGACACTAAGCTCAGGAGTTAAATCATAAAAATACATTCAAGTCCCTTAACCATTAATAAAAATGTATCTTATTTGTGTATCACTCAGCTGTAGGTCCTCAAATCATCTCTGAATTGGTGCTGACACTGTCCTTCCTTCTGGAGGGTGGCTACTTTTGTTCCCCATGGTCCCTGTGTGTGTTGATATGTAGCCACCGCTCCAAGCTCACTCCTGCGATGGACTACAATCAATACAATACAAATAGTAAAATAAATGTGAGATTGTAGTCCATCACGGGAGTGCTAATTTAGTCAACTATTTCGTCCTAGTTTTAATCAATAAAATTTTTTCACTGACTAAAACAAAATAAAAACTAACAGGGTTATTCACAAAAGAAGAGTTTGGAGAAGGCAGGAGAAGTGAACAATCTAGGACAACATATCTGAACTGGAAAACTTTGGAATTTTTCCAAATCAGCTATGTTGGCCTATTTTGTTCACTTCTTCAAACTCTTCACCCTTTTGTGAATAACCCTGTTAGTTGTGGTGACTAAAACTATAACGAAAATGTATTGACATTTTCGTCAACTGACTAAAACAAGACTAAAATGTTAGAGAGGAAATAATTTGGCAGAGATTCAATCAGAATGAATCTCTTTGGACTTAAATCTGTGCTAGTTCAAATCTTAATACCATAAGTAATAACAGGCTAATAGATGTTTACTCCAGGAGTATATAATGAGATTGGAAATTCTTAAATAGTGCATTACACTTTAACTAACTTTAACTTTAATTCTACTGTAGATTTAGTCGACTAAAATCTTTTAAAATTTAGTCGACTAAAACTAAACTAAAACAATTCAGATTTCTAAAATGTGACTAAAACTAAATGGTATTTTAGTCAAATGACTATGACTAAAACTAAATCACAGTGCCTACTTTACAACACACAAAGGGACCATGGGGAACAAAAGTAGCCCCCCTCCAGAAGGAAGGACAGTGTCAGCATGAATTGAGACCCCATTCACACTGAGCTACAAGCTTTTTCAGCGCTGCTTTGAGCTGAGCGACATTGAGCTACAGTGCACATTTTGTCGCACTACGTAGCGCTTCTTTTGGCAGTCTATCAAAGCCTATTGGGGCCATATCGCACAAAATCCGCTGGAAAAATAGGTCTTGTTCGAGCGACAAGCTTGAGCTACAAGCTACAGGAGACATTGAGCTGTCTGTAAGATGTGAACAGCTCCATTGAAATGCATTGCACGAGCTACATTGAGCCACATTGTGCAATATTTGATTGATTTTTGATCAGAAATCGCGCTACAAATCGCTCAGTGTGAATGGGGTCTCAGAGATGATTTGAGGCTCTATAGCTGAGTGACACACAAATAAGATAGATTTTTGTTAATAGTTAAGATGGAACTTAATAAGTGGCTCTGAGGCTGGTGTCGGAAGGAGGGCTCTGGTTTCCTGGAGAACTGGGCTGACTTCTCAGTCGGCTACTGGCTCTACAGCCGAGACGGGCTGCATCTAAATGGGGAAGGTGCAGCATTTCTGGGGGGAAAAATTGTTAAAAGACTGGAGGAGCATTTAAACTAAATAACGGGGGGAGGGCATAAACATAAATAAATTAAATAATGAACAAATTAACACAGGGAAAAACAATATGAAAGGGAGTAATACAGGGGATAAAGGGGGGCTCGCTCCAGTCAATAACAACTTCAACAACAAAATCAACATAGATAACATAGCTAAGGTAGCAAATTGTATGGGCGAAGTTAAACAAATTAGAAATGATCCACCTATATCTAGGCAAAATAAAAAACGTAGCAGAGAGCCAGATAATATTTTGTATTTTTCCGAAAGTAGGTCAAAAATTAAATGTATGTACTCCAATGCTAGAAGTAGCATTCTAGTAGAAATAGCATGGAATTGCAGGCGGTACTACATGTTTAAAATAACGACACAGACACCAAACTATTTGAAAAAAAAAGAACACACTACAAAAGGCTATAACCAAGTGTATACCATTAGGGAACAAAATTAAAAACTGCGAACTTGCGCTTCCAGACATGGACCCCAACATCTTTCAACTAGCATGACACTGTCGTCAACTATTCCCCATTTATCTTAAGTCGTCGCTCCCCCCCCCCCTTTTTTTTGCTGTTTCCCCCTCTTTTGCCCTCCTACCTTTCATTCCTTCACACCTAGTGTCTTTTACCCTGTGCCTCCTGGCTTCCTTTGCCTTCTTCCTTCTTGCTATCATTTCAATACTTACTGATATTCAACTTCAGTTTCTATGCCTTTGCCAGAAGCCCAAGCTTTGCCACAAGCCTACCTTTGTGTGCTGGGTTGCAGACGTAGTCAGTTTTACACTACGCTTTCACACATGCCGGACTGTCGTCCGAGCACATACCTTATAATATGTTCAAGCGAGCTTCAATATCAAGCATGTTATGAACGTATGTACTTTGTAACCTATTCTGGAGCTACCTGACATATATTGTATGTTTTACTATGCTCAATAAAAAAAAACAAAGAAAAACAGTCAGTTGCCAACACTACAAGATCACTGATATTACGTAGTTTATGCGCTCATGTTGATCTAGCGAGTTATATGCTATAGTCAATGTAATTTGTTTGTACTTGTTAAGGTATAAGCTCCTGAGTTTATGGTCACTTTAAAGGACAGGAATATTTTACCATTACCGGTGTTTACACACGTATACCCACCTACATCATTTTATGGACAGAAAAATGCAGCAGTTGGAGCTCCTAGGTGCCTCAAATACAGACATATTTTATGTTGTATGTATATACACTTGTATCTGAGCCCTAAAAGCCTTACATTTAATAAAGAAATTAAATGAACTGCAGTAATGAAGGCAGCAAGAAGACAGCAATCTGCGAAGTATGTTTATTTTCATCCATGCTGCCTTGTAAAAACTGGGAGACAGTGTAAATAAAGAGGCGAGCTGACAGGAGGAAGTTGAGCGCCTAGATACCAATATTCTGCGAACATCTGCAACAGAAGCTGCAATTAAATGGCCCAGTCTGTTATCACCTATGCCAGAAGATGACAGTGATTATATGTCATCACACCTAAAGGGATTATTCATTGCTGCTCTTAAGGTTACTGCTAAACTGATATGTATATAAACAGATCCCAGACAATGTATGTCTTGCCTTTCCCTGCAATCATCCTAATTATAATGTAGTTTGAAGCAGACAGAAATTATACTCTTTTGGCCCTAGCTTGCAATTATAATGAAATTTCTATAACCTGGTAAGAGTACAGAATGAAAAAAATGTTTTAATGGGACTTTCACCTCCTGTAAACAGCTCCACCTGTTCTCACAGCTAAGTGCCTCCGTCTGACATATATCAGAAAGAACCCCATTCCTGACAGGCCTCTTCTTAAAGGATTAGTCACCAGGTAAGAACACTAACTGAGGGCCCGTTCACAGATACTGCCGGACCTGCATTTTACTGCATCGGATCAACACAGGTCACTGCAAGGGCACGTAGAAAAAAATTGTGTTATGTGTCCCATTCACACCATAACGCAGGTGTGATGGGCAGTGCGGTGTGGAAAAATGCTGCTTTCTTATGCAGCACAATAAGAGCAAGACTGGAGCAGACAGAATCTGGAGCAGTTGCCCATAGCAACCAATCAGCTTCACTCTTTCATTTTCAAAGCTTAACTAAACAAACTGAAGAAAGAAGCTGATTAGTTACTATGGGCAACTGCTCCAGATTCTGTCTGATCCAGTCTTGACCTGAAGCATTCCAGGGATCCCAACCTGAAAGAAGCACTTTCAGGGAGGTGTCCCTCTCATTTCCGGGAGGTGCTCCCAGAATTCCCCCCTGGATGCCATCACAGGGTGCCTCATGGCAGTGCAGCATAGCACGCTGGTACACGGGGACCTGAATGGAGTGTGCACATTGTACACTTCACATAAAATTTTTAAAAAAGAAGTAAAAAATGTAAACAGTGACAGCTGGCAGGGTGTGATACAATGGCCCCTGCCTAAGCTGTCACAATGCACTCACAAGCCTGCTAAAATGCAGCATTTTAGCAGATGGGCTAGTGTGAATGGGCCCTGAATCTTACGTGGTAGAGGGGTTTGTCAGAATAGAAATACTTTTCTGAAGGGTTGGATTTACAAGTAGGAAAGGTGGCTTGTACTCAGAATTTGCACCAGTGTCCTGAAAGCCCAAGGTCACCGTGGATGTTTGATCCCAGTTATAATAAAGTGGCTGTAAACCCTAACTCAGTGACATTTGGTATGCTAAAGCACCGTGTGCCATGTTTTTAAATAAAACAGTTGTTTTACCCTTATATTTCATCCTTCATTGCAACTTTCTGCTGCTGATTTCCTGTAGCCTGTTTGCAGCAATGTCTTGTCTACACTCCAGTGATGGCTGTTCATGATTGCTCCAGAGTAGTGATAAGGCTGGGTTCTGTGCAAACCCAGTTCGCTGGAGTTTACCCAAGCCCGCACAGAACTAACACTCCCATCCCGACCCAATCAATCGTGGCAGGGGCATTCCCCACCCGTTTGTGACAGTTAGCAAATTAACTGGCGCCTCTGTTTACAATATTTCCGTCGGCCCGCACATCTCCCCGTCCTGAGACCCTCCACCCGGAGACCTTAAAGTGACATTAAACCCTCAGATTTTTTAACCTAAAACAATACTGTAATGTGTGCCTTACTGTAATCCATGGTGGTTTCCCTTCTCTTTGCTGCTCTTCCTTTTAAATCTGTATCTGTTCTCATGCTGGGCAGAACTTCTGTTTTGCATCAGACTGCCTTGTCTCTGAAATGGATACACGGTGTCTGTGTGTTGGTTTGCAACCTGAGCCAGCACTACAGGAAGAGGCACTCAGCTGCAAAGGGAAGTTCCCAGCATGAGAAGACATGAGGATTTAAAAGGAAGAGCAGCAAAGAGAAGGGAAACAACCATGGATTACAGTAAGGCTCACATTACAGTATTGGTTTATGTTAAAAAATCTGAGGGTTTAATGTCACTTTAATTCATCACCCCAGAGTGGCAGCACAGAATGCTCTATGTGCAGGTATGCTGCACCTGAACTCCACAGCTACCTTAGAAATATTGCCTTCTGTGTCTGCCCTGTGCTTTATTCCGCATTGCTACAAATAGCATCTAAAAATTGGAAAGTGGGGTTTTTTCCTGTTGGTGACTATGTATTGAACATATGATGGCAAAAGACAACAATTGCGTAAAACAGAAACATTTTATTTACATACAGTATATCATAATAAAAACAGGGTATTGCTAAAAGCAAAAAAGCAGTCCTTCATGGTGTATAAATAATCCCTTGTACACCAGCCAATAGCAAATCATGTATGTACCTCCACAATTTAATCAAAATGGTAGACAATTGATTGGGAGGACCAGGATGGTAGAGATGCTGTCTTAACCATGCTAGGCTGGAGTATGAACAAAAGTTTTGGCTATAGCTCTCTTTTAATATCCTCCATTAGGATACGAACACTGCAGCCTGCATTTTACAGTCCATTCATAAAGTGTGCGCTGTGTGGAATCTACAGTGCCTCGAGGCAGAGAGGTGGGAAACTGGAGCAGACAAAATCTGGAGCAGATATGCATGGCAACCAATCAGCATCTCTCTACAGTTTGTTCAGATAAGATTTGAACATGAAAGAGAGAGGCGAATTGGTTGCCATGCACAGCTCCTCCAGATTTTGTCTGCTCCAGTTTTGATGAATTCCCTTCAGAGAGTTTTTTGATTGGAGGAGAGGTGATCATGAGACAGATCATGTGAACAGGCTCTCCTCCAGGACTTTTTTTTTCTACTCTACATTTCATTTTTGTTGCGTTCCACCTTCAAACTACTAATACCAGCGGAGCCACAATGTATTTAGCACAACTAAGCTTTATACATGCACAGTCATTTTTTTCTTTCTTTTCTAAGCAGCACAACCATATTGCTGCTTTTTAAATGGACCCCTTAGATAAATAAGGCAACTGGTTGCTATGGCAACTGCTCCGCTTTTTGCCTTGCTCCAGTTATATCACCACAAAGTTCACAGGCTGGAAGCTGAGCTCACTAGGGCTGCAACAACTAATCGACATAATCGATTATAATCGATTATTGGAAAAGTTGTCAACTTTTTCAATAATCGATTAATCGGCTTCCGATCAGTTGGCCCTGTTCACAGCTCCACACGCTGTGCGCCGCACCTCCTCCCCACCTCACACTTGCCGCTGCCGGAACCGCTCGCATCCACGCTCCACACGCCGCACCTCCTCCATGCCTCACATTTCCTGCCCATCCACAATCGGCAAGGGACGCGGGGAGATGTAGTAAGGGGTAGCTGTTGTGGGGGGATGACAGCCGCTGATAGACAGGTCCGATCTCAGAAGCAAGTTGCTGGAAGACTGCTCAGGTAAGCCTGCACTTTCACACACATGGTGCTCTATAATGCATTGCTGGGATTTGTATTTCTCTACAGCTGACACACTTTTTTTTTCATCATCAATCTCTATATGTCCAAACTATTTCCTTCACTATTCCTGCAGATTATATATTTAGATCAGTCCATGGGAAAGTGTCTCCATGCTTTGAATAGATGTGTGTCTTTATGTATGATTCCTCTGACATACACTATGACAAAACAACCCCATCAGTGCACATCTTATCAGTCTGGCAGCAGTGTTAGCACTTGTTCACCTCACATGTGCAGACAGTGTTGTGATTGATGAACCTTATTCACATGACAGCACTGCGTGTTGTTTGCTTCTTATTGCTGCACATACATTATCATACATATTTAAATTATTTTACAAATTAGCTGTCATGAGAACAATGATGAGGTTTGTCTTGTGTAACAGCACACATCTGTGAGGACAGATGCTACATATGTTAAAGGAGATTGCATTGTATCTGCCTATCACAGAGAGGTTGCAGTTGTGGAAAGATAGCATAGAAACACATGAAGCAAACACACACACAGTGAGATAAGGTGTAAACACAAGCATTTAAAAAAATGGAGCCAGTGTGTGTTTACTTTACTTATTGAAAGACATCACCTCTATACTGTATAATTTTATCTAAAACCTTGATTTGCAAATTTTAGCGAGGGGTGGAGAAGGGTTAAAAGCTCTCCTCTGCTGAAGAGATTTCTTCTCACTTCCTGTCATAATGCACATCATCGCTGGGACAGGAAGTGAGGAGTGTAGCCCGAGAGGAATACAGACAATAAGAAAGCCTAGTAAAGTTTCTAGATCAGTGGTGGTCAACTTGATATAGGGGGGTCTCAAGTGCCCTCTGACATCATCAAGAGGCTGCACATAATATTCAGTGCAATCCTAAAAAAAGCTAGCAGACACTGCAAGCATGCTACAAGATATGATCAGAGGCTTCAGGCATGCTACAGGAGATGATCAAAGACTAGGCATGTTATGAGAGATGGCCAAAGACTACAGGCATGCTATGAGAGATAGTCAAAGACTACAAGCATGCTATGAGAGATAGTCAAAGACTACAGGCATGCTATGAGAGATAGTCAAAGACTACAGGCATGATAGGAGAGATAGTCAAAGACTACAGGCATGCTATTAGAGATAGTCAAAGACTACAGGCATGCTATGAGAGATAGTCAAAGACTACAGGCATGCTGTGAGAGATGGTCAGAGAACACGGGCTGGCTACAGGAGATGATCAGAGACTACAGGCATGCTAAAGAAGATGGTCAAAGACTCCAGGCATGCTAAAGGAGATGTTTAGAGACTACAGGCATGCTATGGGAGGTGGCCAAAGACTACAGGCATGCTATGAGAGATAGTCAAAGACTACAGGCATGCTACAGGTGATGTTTAGAGACTACAGGCATGCTACAGGAGATGTTTAGAGACTACAGGCATGCTAAAGGAGAAGGTCACAGACCACAGGCATGCTAAAAGAGAAGGTCACAGACCACAGGCATGCTACAGGAGATGGTCAGAGACTACATACATGCTAAATGAGATGGTCAGACTACAGGCATGCTACGAGAGATGGTAAAAGACTACAGGCATACTGTGAGAGATAGTCAAAGACTACAAAGTAATACTGCATTATGGCCACTACATAGAGCTGAGAAGAACAGGAAAAAGTATTTATTTTCTATGCTCATCCCCTCCATCTAGTGGCCATAATGCAGTATTGCAAAATGAACGTTCACAGATATTCAAATGGAGAAGGGCCCTAGGTAACGCCTACATATGATGCTGAGCCTCCATGATTGAAATCCAGTGAACTAGTGGGATAGGCTAGGGACAGTTAGGCTGGGGAGAAAAGCTCATGATTGTGCTGGACTTCCCCCAGACAGGAAATACTATCAGCTGTCTGAGCTGCTGCAGCTTCTAATGCACAGTATAAGAAGTGAACAGTGAAATCAGAGTAAGCAATTTCAGTAAAGAAGAGCTTATACAACTGTGCAAGACTGAAGGTAACAATAGAGTTCAGCTTTAAACTAGATATCCTATTCAATGGGTTTAATTTACAGTACTAAGGGAGAAGATCTTAACTACAACCTAAATGTGCCCTGATCTAAGCTATGTTCACTTCGATCATCCAATCATAAGCAAGCAAAAGAGTGTGTATTCCAATTGAACACATCTTCACCAAACTGACTAGGCTAAGCGAACATTCCTTTTCCTAGGCGAACATTTTCTGCCTCAATGAGTATCACATTTTTGGATTCCAACACAGTGTGGCAGCTTGAGAATCCCCTGAGAGATGGAGACACATCCCAGTGTGTTCCTGATTGCTTCTGCTTGCAGGAATATGCGCAACAAAACACCTGCCCCAACAATGAGACAAGAGTGATGATACCAATAAGTTGACCTAGAAAAAAATAATTATTCATATAGAAATGGGATGTACTGTCTGGCCAAAAAAAAAAAGTCAAAAACGCGAAAATTTTGTTGGACAAACTTTAGCTTTGATTACGGCACGCATCCGCCGTGGCATTGCTTCGATAAGCTTATACGATGTCACAACATTTATTTCCATCCAGAGTTACATTCATTTCCACCAAGATCTTGTAGTGATGGTGGGGGAGTCGGACCGCTGAAGTCTTCTCCAGCACATCCCAAAGATTCTCAATGGGGTTAAGGTCTGGACTGTGGTGGCCAATTCCTTTGTAAAAATGATGTCTCATGCTCCATGAACCACTTTTTTACAATTTGAGCCCGATGAGTCCTGGTATTGTCATCTTGGACTGTGCCCAATTCATCAGGAAAGGAAAAATCCATTGATGGAAAAACCTGGTCATTCAGTATTTTCACGTCGGCAGGTGACCTCATTTTTTGGGGACATAATGTTGCTGAACCTAAAACTGACCAATTGATTATAACACTGCTCGAAATCCAGGTGGTGACTTTTTTTTTGGCCAGGCAGTGTATATTACATAAATAGTTTGTGAGACATCTTACCTTAATTCCTTCACGACCCATGACGGGATAATCCCGTCATGAATTTTGAAGGGGTTACCGCCAGGACGCTGTTCATAATTGTAGAGCCGGTGGCCATAGAAGCGCCACTAGATTGCATCTACGATCCGGTAAATGGGCCGCCCGACACCCCCGTCGTGTTTCCCGGGCTAAGCTGCCCCTCCTACGGGCCCCAATTGGCACCTCGCGTGTTGGTGGGAAGCTGGGGAGGAGAGCGGTGAACGTCCATTCACTGATCTCCTCCCCGTCCTCCACCCATACTTGCAGTGCTTACAGCTTCCTTGTGTGCCCTGTAGAGGTGCCTGGACTGGAGTCACGTCACATTCTGGCATCCATACTTGCATTGCTTACAGCTCCCTTGCATGCCCTGTAGAGGTGCCTGGATGCACATATGGATGGAGCTCCATCACAGCACAGCAGCCCACTCCACTTCTCGTTAGGTAGGGAGACTGGGTGGATCTTAAAAAAAAGTGTGTAAAAAAAAAGTGTGTATGTGTGTGAGAATATCTGTGAGTGTGTGAGATTGTGTCTGTGGTTTTGTGTGTCTGTCAGTGGTTTTGAGGGCCCGTTAACACTAGTACAGTGCGTTAATCGCACAGTCCCGTGTGAAATAACACACTGTACCACACTATCACACCTACCATGCGGCCTGGTGCTTGAGGTGCGTTTTACTGCCATTCATTTGAATGGCACCCCAAACACACCTCCCGCCTACAGTTTGATAACCTGCACCAGAAAGCGCGGTACTGCAATAAAGCGTGTTCCAATGCAATACGACTTGGGTTGCGACTTAAAGACCAAGGACAAATGTGGGTCCTGAGGTTACACAGGTTGAGAACCACGGCTTTAAAGGGCATTTATTAATATTACATAGTATTTATATAGCGCCAACAGTTTGCGCAGCGCTTTAAAGCCAAAGTTTGTTTTTTAGTCTTGGATTGAATGGTGAGGGGTTAGAACCACTGTCAAATGGTCTGAATAAGAGGTGCTGGATATTGGGGTATTACAGTCTGATATATTTTAACTGCAACTGGTTGTTGGAACTCAATGGCTCTAGTTAGGCAGCTCACATCTACCAGGGACATCACAGGACACCCTGGACGGAGAGGTTAGAAGAGGAAGTAATCGTAGCTCCAATATTTGTAAATTAAAAAGATCATCACTTTGACCTCTAAACTTAGTGGTGTGGCACCATCATTATATTCCTCTAATTAGCTTTTTATTTCTGTCTCTGTCCTCCTTTGGAAAACTAGCCCCTTAATTTGTCCTGGTGACCACTGTCTCTGCTCGGAAAGTAAGGATAAATCCAAAATGTAAGAACCATCACAATAACAGGAGGTGAAAAAAAAAACCTTCTAATGGGGAAACCTGTTCTGGTGACAATTAAGAGGGGGTATCCCCTCACTTTGGAGAGATTTCCTCTTATTACCTGCTGCATGTCTGGGATAGGAAGTGAAATCTCACTGATGAGACACAGACAGCCAACATATATGATGACTGTCTTAACACTTTCTTACTCTATTCAAAAAGATCAAAATAGAATTTTTTTACTCACCGTAAAATTCCTCCTTGTGAGTTCATCGAGAGACACAGCCTTTGATCATTCACCCAGAACCAATTGCATTTGTATACACTTTAATATGGAACAGTCTCTATGTTGGCGTGTATATGTCTTTCATTATTTTGTGAATTTTAGAAATTGCCAGGTAAGTTTTTATACATGCCCCCTACAGTGCCCATACAATAAGTGTCTCAATCATTTTGTTACTCTCACCTGGCGGACTTCCGTGTCCAGCTGCTGCAGTAGCAATGGCAAAAGCAGAGGCAGGAGAGACAGAACAGCAACGAGATGTGTCAGAGGTCTGCACTGTAACCATAAAAAGAATGATGGGGTCACTGATTAAATCAGAAATGAGGGACACTATTGCTAAACATGACTTATTTCACTTTTAAAAACAAATAAATGCAATATTTGCCATGAAGCTAAGGCCTGGTCCATAATTAAGAGCAGACAGCCAGTACATATCGTTACACGTCATTTTCATAAAGATTTTATTTTTGTGCACTCAACTGAGAAATAAAATTGAAAAATAATAATACAACCAAAGAATTAAAACCAATCAATGCTCTTATTATTGCCACATTGCAAATGTGCTTAAAGAAACATTGTCACCTTGCCCATTTAGGGCTTCTTCTCTAACCTGAACACAGGCTATTGTTGCCAGCTGCAATAGAGGGAGAAGAGGGGGAGCACTGGTAAGATGAGTATCAGCGGGTCAGGAGGGCACCCTTACAAAGACACTGTCACTTTGCCCTGAATGGACAAGGTGACAGTGTCTGTTTAAGTAGGACATTTAATTCCGCTTACCTTAATCTACAGCAGTCATAATCTAAAGCCTGTGCTATGCTACTTTCTTCCTTTCTGCTTCTTTTATTTCCAAACACATCCAAACTTCCAAAGAAGGCTTGGCTCTAATTGTTGGATGGAGGACACGTCTTAGTGCTGCCATTTTTTCCCTAAATCTAGATTTTTGTATATAGGATGACGAACTCCTTGTCTGCATCACAAGCAGGTGTTTTCAGATCACCCGATTACTGACTCAAAGGTATTATGATGGACCGGTATAGTACTGAAGTACAAGACAAGTAGGGTGTGCTCCATGTTTACATGTAAGGATTTCAATATCACTTGTGACTGGAGTGTCCATCTAAATATGCCAGCAAAGGTCTACCATAGAGAAGAAGTGTTTGCCTTTGCCATGTGCTGCGCAATTTAAGCATTGTAGTGCTGAAATGCAAAATATAAGAAAATACATAAAGCCAGAGGGTTTAGAGATGTACTCATCAGCTCTTGTGGTACAAATTGGCAAATACACAAAGCACATCTTGTAGAAGAAAAAAGACAAACACTGCACACTTCCCTTATAATCCCACACGTGATGTGCAAATGTATGTAAACATGCACACAGCACTAATCCCTGGGTCTGATTAAAAGATTAGGCCGAGCATTGCTAGTGTTGATTTAAATGCTATATATAGAATTTGGGGATAAATATGGAACAAAGGCGATACCACACCCAAAGAGGACATGTATAATAATGCGGCAAAGATAAAGGCTTTTAAGGTATCAAAAACACCACTGATGTAGCACAGAAGTAGGTTAAGATTACATCTTTATTTTATACAAAAATATCAAATAAAATTTGATTGTGCATAATAAAACACTTAAAACAGTGATCCTTCCTTCATATTGTGGCATATGATCAAGACATCTCTTATAAAGATACCAGCAATATTGATTACTTATCCGAAGACCATATAGAGTCCAAAAAATGTGATATTATCATGGTGTCAAGGTATCAAGGGGTTCCAATATTCCTCAATGAGCTTTGGGCCCAATATAGGGGCTTCTTCAGGAGGAAGGAAGAGGATACTCTGTTAGGTTGGTGTGACCTTTTGCAGGAAGAAGTGCATCTATAAAAGCCAAAGGGGGAATCCCTGTGATCTCCACAGAAGCCTGCAGGTAGCATCCTGGATGCTACCAGCTGGCTTCAGTGGAGATCAGAGCAGCTACACATTTCTCTGATTACTTTCTGGGCTAATGTATAGCTATTGATAGAGCTCCTGCTATAGCAATAGGGCACCATTCTATAATTGCTGCAGAATAGCTTGAGTGACATGACACTGAACATATTATACTTGTGACTGTCTAACCTATAAATGATTTATAATTCACCCTTTATTTGAGCCTGACGCAGCTCCAGTGTCAGGGCCCATTCACACTGCTGCAGTGTAGTGCATCATTGTATGCATGGTAATGAGCAGTATTTTTTTATGGTGCATTACCACTTGTACGTCACCACAACCTAATAGTGTGAATGGCTCTCAAATGTTGCCTGAAGTCTGCAAGTATTACGTACTCTCAGAAGGTGGTGGAAGGCACTGTGAGGTCAGACAGTTGAAAAGGTAGAAAGTGACACACTTCAGGTGACTTTTGACACTTAAGCTGCAGCAACAGACTCAAAATAAGGGGGCATGTATACACTATGGGGTCTACTTATACATGTTTGCATGCAAGATTCACACAGCTTTTAGCTAGGATTCCCATTTTTTTACCAATGGAATCTAATTAGAAAAATGTGAGATTCTTGGGTGAACTTTGGGTAAATCTTCTGTAATAACATTATACGTATAAATAGACCATATGCTAAGGTTACCGGATTACCAGAAAGTAGAGTATTTCGTATATTTATATGTTTATTACATAGTGTGCACTTGCACCTTGCCACCCATGCAATATTTGCTGCCCTTGGATGTAGCCTTTGAGACCACGGCAGCGTTTTTTTTTACCCTATTGCAATAGATGTTGCCATTTTTTGTATTGATTGCTTGGCAATAGCTGGAAAAGCAGGAAAAGGAAAGCCTATCTGCCTAAATCATTACTGCACATGCCCAATTAGCAGCAGCAGTGCCATACTGGGGTGGCCACGCCATCTGTGCAGTGCTGGTTGGACCGTGAGCCTTACCCCTCTAGGGATTTTACAGGAGATTCTTGTTTGCTGGGGACAGGCCCCTTGAAATGGGG
The DNA here is from genome assembly GCF_000935625.1 of Nanorana parkeri. NCBI lineage: Eukaryota > Metazoa > Chordata > Amphibia > Anura > Dicroglossidae > Nanorana > Nanorana parkeri. Next base: position 48,167 of record NW_017307090.1, read on the forward strand.
ACTGTCCCCTGCAAATGGGGGGGTCAATGGTAACCATACCCTATGTCTTTTAAAGAGAAGCCTACACAGTTAGAGTAAGTGTAAGTGTGGGTAGATATTAAAAGACAAATTGTGCTGAATGCAGTTTCCCCCTTGAGAAAGCCATCAATACTGTCCATTTTATTACAAAGAGAGAGACAACTTATTACAGGCAGGTTTGTGGCTTAATAAGCAGCTGATATACAGAGTTGCAATCTGAAAATATGAATATTAAAACGGAATACTTTGCAATTGCTTTTGTTCCTGAAAGACCCCCAAGTACGAAAATCAACCTCCACTTACTGGGGTTCAGGGAACTGCAACAGCGCATTTTATATACTTTGCATCACAGATCTCTAACGTAGACTGTGACAGCAGGAAAAGGGACGTAACCCCAGGCAACATACACAGGATTAATGTGAGTAATCAGAATGGTTTATACACCTGGAATACACAAGAAAGTGCTACAGGCAAACTGATGGAACTGAGCATCACAAACAGATTGCTGGATGCACTGGAAATAACAGGTTCAGATGCTTCCTAGCTACATACAAAAAACAAAGCAAAAAGTTAATTTTTCTAAATAAAACACTGCAAGTTAAAAAATGCATGCACACTTGCAAAACAATGTGTCTTGTGGCTTTCTTCAAAGATGTTCAAGCTGCCATGCAGGCACATCAGCAGGATTTAGGATTTTCTATGACCTCTTGGCTTGACCTCTGCTGGCTGCAGAGCTCACATGTCATAGGCTTTCCACACCTTCCCCTTGGTATGTTCATATGTTCCTTCAATTGCATAAGGGACAGAGACAATGTGGGTCCTCCCAAGTCTGCACTGTGTTCTTCCTTCTCATTTGATAGACAGCTGCATTTAGTAAAATAAATAACAAATGGCTGATAAAAAGAATAGGAGAAAGGGAGGATCATGATGGAGATTTAGCTGCCCTATTACTTACTGAATTCCTAGTAAACAATTAAAGTAATTCATAGAGTGGACTTCTTGTGCGGGAATGACTACATCACTTTCCTCTGACAGTACCACTGCCTTCATCACCTCCCACTAATGCTGAGGAAGTTAATGGAATTGACTCTGCAAAATGGCATATTAATAATATAACATATGGATAAAGTAGAGCTGCAGCTAACGATTATTTTCAAAATCGATTAGTTAGCCGATTATTAAGTTCGATTAATCGGTTAATCGGATAAAAAATTAAATACATTTTTTAAAAATGGCTCAGAAAACGCTAACACAGACTTGGAAGTATGCTTGCACTATTTTTAACTTGCAATTTTAAAGTGTTTGCATTAAAAATATATACTTTAGTTCTGCTCTAAGGGCCCATTCAGTCTACGTGTTCCTGTGCGTTATGGTGTGCTGTGTCAAAGCAGGCAACTCAGTTTGAATGGGATCGCAGTGCACCTTAATGTCCAAAAAATTGGACATGCATATTGTGGTGTGGTGCTCTGTAGGGCTGCAACAACTAATCGACATAATCGATTATAATCGATTATTGAAAAAGTTGTCAACTTTTTCAATAATCGATTAATCGGCTTCCGATCAGTTGGCCCATGTGCATTGGCCAATACTGGGCGGTGCTACATGCATTGTCACAAATTGTGGTTACATTTGATGAAACTATCTGAATGGATCCTCAGCAATTTATGTTTGTAAATGTATTAATCTGAAGATTATAAAAGGAGACTACCTGGGGGAGGGAATAATTAAAGAGTTGTTTTTAAGGTTTTAATAAAACACCATTTACCAGAAAGAGGTTTGTGGATGCCAATAAGTCTGGCAAGGGATCTAAACAGAACAATAAATAATTTAAAATCAATCATTCCACTGCATGGAAAATAATCGACAAATGGCGCAAGCATTTTAAATGAATGCTAATTTTGTCCAGGACTGGCCAGCTCAGCAAATCAGAGCCAACTGTATAATGCTAAAATTGGTTTCTGAGAACCTCAAAATTTAAAGGGGAAATCTGCAGGTAACTCTTACAACAGTTGGTGTCGAAGTGCATACACCTACTACCAGAAAGAGATTGCATCAACTTAACTTGGGATGTGTTTCAGGAAAAAGCCTTTTTAGGTACAAAAATAACATTAGAGCAAGACTACCGTTTGCCATTGATCAAACAGGCAAAGGCCAGGTCTTCTGGAGCAATGTGCTGTGGACTGATGAATCCAAGACAGAGTTTGGCGCAAGCTGAAGACAGCATGTCAGGAGAAGAACTTCATATTGAATGTGAAGCATGGTGGAGTAAATGTTTATAATTTGGTACTCCAGGTCCTGGGCAGCTTGCAGCCATAAAGTCAACTATGAAATCTGAATCATATCATGAATCATGTCCTTGACGGGAATGTGAAGCCATCTGTCACAAAGCGGAAATGGATCTATCAGCATGATAATGATCTCATGCACGCAAGCAAACTCATAAAGGAATGGCTCAAAAAGAAGGAATGGAGGAAATGGAATGGCCTTATCAAAGCCCTGATTTGAGTCCCGAGGAAGAAAACCCACAAACATCTTGCAACTAAAGTAATTGTGAAAGGAGGAGTGGCCAAATCTTTCACTTGTCAATGTTTTTCACGAGTTGATATTAGAGTCTGGTCAGCAGTTATGGAAGAAGTAATTTCTGCTAAGGTGGCCATCTTCTGAGGTCAAGGTTGTACTTACTGGCAGAACATCCACTGATATTTTTGTTGGATACATTATTTAAAAGGCATCAATTTATCAAAAAGTAAAGTATATCACCTTTATCTATAGTTACTATTTTAATGAAAATCTAATGTTTGGCTGTTCAAATATATTGAAAAAGTCAACAATTTCTATGGAGTGTACTTAATTTTACCACATGACTGTATGACTTAAAGGTTCTGAGTGCACCTTGACAGAGTTTAATTGTATATATTTGAAAGGTGATATATAGCCATTTTAAGAATGAAATGCATGAAAACACAAAGTGTGAATGCCCCTTGACTCTCTGGCATTTCACACAGCATCTCCATGACTGGTTTAGTACTACAACCAGTTCCCTGTTTATGCTGTAATGCAGTAACCTGGAAAATTAATAGATGCAAAATCAGATTTGTTGGATATTTACACAGACAGATGTTGTGATCTGTTATATATATGTTTCCATTATTTTTTGGGAACAATTCTTGGTGCCAAATCTCAGAATAATTGTACAGATATGGCAAATCTGTAAAATTTGGGTCACAATTACATTTGACAATTTTTGCCCTAGGTTCAATCTGATCATGAAGAGATTCATTTTGGTACACATAACTAAATATAAGGGACTGTTGATACCCATACTGTGACAGAGACAACACTGTATTCTTAACAATAGCAACAAGTATTTTGCTGGGACATAGCTATATGCAAATATTAACAAAGCATTTCTCCATGTACTGAATAGCTTATCTATGGCAGGTTACCATGACGACACTCTCCATAAATCAATCTTTTGAGTACAAATAAATATTTTCACCTTGAGCTTTAGTTACCATGGCAGAATACAAAACATAGTTCTATAGCTATCTCCCTAGATATATAGTGTTTTTTTGATATGCTTATTCTATATCAGTTTTAGCACACAAGTCAAATCCTAGCAAGGTCTTCTTTAGTGATAGGTTAATTAAATTATTAGAAAAGGTCAATGTCCAGTTAGGTATATCTTGTAAAATTAACAATTTTTTTCATTGGAACACAAAAAAAAATATATTTTGTTAATAGTATATTTCTAGTCAATTGTATATCCAGTTCAAAAAATATATTATATCCCCTAAGCAAAGAAATCCCTTTCGTGGAGTAGTCTGATATACAAATAGCACATGTAGCACATAATGTAGTAGTGTATAAAAGGTGATATTTAATGAAATAGAAATTACACATAACAATAAATCACCTACTGTAAGACATCTAAAACCATTAAAAAACAAAGAACGACCTCCCCTGGGTAACCCAGCTGTAATAATTCAGGTGATGATTTGTAAACCACCTAAGTGGCGGATAGTCACTGTTGCAGGCACAAATACTGTGTTTCAAAAGTGGATACAACTGTATCAAAAGTTACTCACATCATGTGTGGCTCAAAATGAGGGGCAGTCCTTATAAGGATTCAGTACTGGACATAGGCATATTGTTTCAATGGAGCAAATCTTTATGTGGATCTGTTGTTCCAATTGTATATCCCAAGTATTTTAGCAAACTTTGATGTAAATACTTTCCTAGGTATGTTCAGTACATACTGAGAAAAGCCAAACTAGTGCACTTTCTAAAAGTGAGCGGTTAGTATGGGGCTCTGCCTTCCATAACCTGATGAGTCTCTGTATTGTTATAAGAAATACTGTGCCCAGCCAGTATCTTACCAAAAATTAAAGTCATGGGGATGCGCTTTCTGTCAAATTTAATTTACAACATTCTGGTGTCATAATTGCAAGGAAAAGAAACACATTTTTTTGGCTTCTCAGGAATATGAATGCCTGGCTGCAGATAAAGACATAAGGTGCAAAAAAACTGATGCTTTTACATGAGCCCGGCCGAAGACCTCCTCTAGGTAACCATTTGTTTACTAACAGCAACATACTAACATACAAAAAACCCCAGAGAATCACCCAAAGGACACATGTTTGTAGCCAGCCTATTAGTGTTCTATTTATGAAGTACTAATTAGGAAATTCACCAAGTGAAAACTATACTGACATTCGTCTAGCAGTCCACAGTCATAATTACCCTATTTACAATAGGATGCATATGCACCAGGCAAATGCAGAAGCTGTGGAACAATCGCTGAACCTCACATGTACAGTTCATGTAAAGAATAGAGTTTACCCTGTAGGTGAATCTGCTGGCATTAGCTCCCCTTGGTGCTGAAATTATGTTTGTACACATTTTCAGCACTAGGGGGGGCTAACTACATATACTTAAAGTGACATTAAACCCCTCAGATTTTGTAACATAAACCAATACTGTAATGTGTACCTTACTGTAATCCATGGTAGTTTCCCTTCTCTTTGCTGCTCTTCCTTTTAAATCCTCATGTCTTCTCATGCTTGGGGAGAACTTCCATTTGCAGCTGACTGCCTCTTCCTGTAGTGCTGGCTCAGGTTACAAACCTATACAAACCTATAGACAGACACCATATATACATTCCTGAGACAAGGCAGTCTGCTGCAAAACAGAAGTTCTGCCCAGCATGAGAACAGATACAGATTTAAAAGGAAAAGCAGCAAAGAGAAGGGAAACAACCATGGATTACAGTAAGGCACACATTATAGTATTGTTTTATGTTAAAAAATCTGAGGGGTTAATGTCACTTTAAAATATTGAGACTAGTTGGTAGTATGCTGCCAGGCAACTAGAATTTTCAGACGTAGATGTCAACAATGGAAGTCCCTGTTTCTCCTATGATAGGTTTTATAAATAAAAGAAGCCTGTAGTATTGATTGACAGTGGCAGCCCAAATTTAAAAAGAAAACAAATAATGCAATATCTTAGTCTGCTCTGCACCCGTGTTATTCTGCTTCACATGTGAGCAATTCACTGGGCATTAAAATATGGAACCAGACACTTGCAGATGCATTCTTATTACCTCCTGCTGGCCGGTACCGGAGGTGACGTGGAGTTGATGGGGAACGGCAGGGAGAGTTTTCTGCAGTATCTGTGGAGGTACTGCTTTCAGGAATGCTCCTGTCGAGTGACACAGATTCTAAAACTGCAGCTGCAACCAAGCAACATACACATTATTAGTAGGACAGCACATAAATAGATATTTTTCTTTTTTTATTAAGGGGGAAATACAATTTTAACCTTACAACAATAAACACGTATATCGTATACACCACACTGAAATGTATATGTTCTTCATTATACAAAGCAATACTGGTATCTAAAATGAATTTACCACCAGTGACCTACTTTTACTGTCAACTTCAATCTTGGCACCACCAGAACCCACAACACCACCCCACTGGTTACGTGCACCGCCAGCTATCCCCTTTAATACCACCAAAACCTGGCACCACCAGCAAACCCCCCACCTCAGGTGGCGAAAAGTGTAGAGACACCCCTGGTTGAACCCTAAAACCTGGAAAACCTAGAAACTCGTTTCCCATGGATCTCAGCTTCACAGAATTCCAGACTGGTTAATGTAGCAGACAGATGAAGCGATTCAGATTTCCTTGTGCCTTACAGACAAGTTACTCTTTAGTTTAAGAGTGAACCTTTCCTCGAAAATAAAGTTTGGCTGCCCAACAAGAATTCATTAGCATAATTTAATATAGTAAATAGTTTATAAAAAATTGGCCATTATACATAGTTACATAGTTAGTCAGGTTGAAAAAAGACACAAGTCCATCGAGTCCAACCTATTCCTGATTAGAGCAGAGCCGTTCCACACACATGACAGTGCCTAGGCACCCTCTGTTCTAGTCTCACAGGCACATCCCATCCAGTTGTGTCTGTGATTACTGGATTAAACCATTGAAGTCATCAGGAGGAATAGGACTTACACTAACAGGCTGCCGTGCAGCCACACAGCTGTGTGGAAGGGATGAAAAATTGGGCCTAAACAGAAGCTGTAGGATGCCAGTGCTATATAATTTACAAATGACTTGTCTCACATTGTTTAAAGAACAAGATTGCCTGAATCTAGGATTCGTTTACTTTAGTTCAATATCTTTTGGAGAATGGTTACTTCATGTATGATACCCATGTGCTCTGTTTCCAATTTTGACTGCAATAATTAGATGTTAGTTAGCCTAGGCTTAACAGTCAATATGTCTGCCCCATCTATTATAATTTAGAAATAGAAATGGAGAAGATGATTGGCTGCTGTGAGCACTTATTTTTCAATGGTTGACATAAATAAGCCTCATTCAATAGTAAAAGTTCACTAGTTCATCATATTGAAGGCTATAGACTAGTCAAACACAGTATATAGGCTCAATTTGGAAAGGCAACACACCAGGGTAAGGATCCTTATTTTTAGAAAAGTGACAGTCATGTTTAGCTGAGGCCAATAAGGTTTAAAAATCACAGTCACATGGCTGAATTGAGCTGTCTTTTCTGACAAACTAGCAAAAATAAATCTAGCAGCCAGTCACTTCACTGCACATTCATTTGTATACTTTGTTTAGTGTAAGGGAGTTCATTTTTTTTACATAACTAGTAGCTGGATGAAATGACAAAAGAAGTAAAACTAGCAACATGGTGCCATCACACCATTATACCCTGACATGAGTACCATGTATGAGACTTTGTTGTAGCCCTAAAAAGAAAACTGCAGTCATGATAACATTCTGATTACATAGTATGTCATATTGAGTTTTCTAAACTTGGCATTGTTATTGTGAACTGCAGAACTGAATGGTATAAGCATGTCCCCAACAGATGTGTGGACATCTGTAATCACAGCAGACCGGGTGTAGGTGGGTCAGATGCTGGATCAAATTGCAGCGTAGGCAATTGCTGGCTTGTGTCCACAACATACAGAAGTAGAATGGGAGACAAGTGTCTTTTTTTCAGTGTAGATTAACAGTTACTTACAGAACATATTCATAACTAAATTGTTCCTTGTCTGGAGTTCTGTCTCAAATACCCGCTTGAGACAATGTGAAGGAGCTAAAATGCTTCTAATCATTTTGCACTTGAAAGGTTGTTATACTAAGAACATTTCCCAGGATATTTTATAATGTTGTATCATTTATCAGATACAATCATATCAAGCATAACAAATTTAGTGATACAAAAATGCATTGGGGTTGTCATCCCATAGTGGCATGGTTTCCAGTTTTCCTTCCACAAACAAGAAAATGTAGGCACCTTTAAACTTTGAAATTGGCACGTTAGTGTTTAGCTGCTGAAAATAACTCACAGGAACTATATTTAAAGAAGATAGGATTCTAACAGTGAACGTGAGCATGAAGCTGTATACATACCTCGACGGATACTCCTTCGTAGCTTGTTACATAGATCAATGCGAGGATTTTCTGAATTCTCATCAATTGCTCCTGGACTTTGCTCTGGTGAGGAGAGTCCTTTGCTGAGGTCTAGAGGTACTTTATTAGTGCTGGGAGGTGGGGAGGTGGCTGGGCTAAATATGGAAGTTGGACTGCTGGCACTGGATGATGTAGATAAGTCCAAGGCTCCAATCCTAGAGTTCAGTGGAGAGTTCAGAGATAACTTCCTCGCTCTGACAGGTGATGATGTCCTAGAGAGCGATAAGGGAGGCGGAGAAGAAAACTTGCGACAGATATGTGGTGACTTCCCATCACTCAGGCTTTGACTGGAAGCACAAAAGAGTTCTAGAGACCTAAAGAAGTAGTAGAGAGAGGAAAAAAAAAAAAGTGCCAATCTATTTTTCATTCATTGCAACATTCATCACCAGCCAATGAATGGAGTTCCCTCTGTGACTCTAAACTCCATTATATGTATTTATTTATCATATCTATTATATCTACAGTATATCGTGCAACATATTATGCAGCAATTTAAAGAGTACATATGACCATTCACATAATTCGCTGTCCCCCAGAGGTTTATATTCTAATTTACCAAACACACTCACACACTTAAGGTCACAATTTGAATCTACATATGAATGAAATAAAATATACAGTGTAACATACACCATATTGCTCAATGACACCTGCAGTCTATCTGCAAGTATCATTCTACACAGGACAGCCGCTCCTGCTTTGTAATCCATAGCAATTCCCTGCTGTCATTTTCACAGCCAGTAATTGCTGGCAATATCAGCAGCAAATGAAGTGCCAGGACCCAGACAGTAATTACAACTTCAGCGAGGTTTTAACCCATCAACACTCTATCCAAATATTTAAAAAAAAAAAGGTTTTGCCTTTAGTTATACTGTAATACTTTGCACATATGTGCACCTGACCAGCTCTACAATCTGCAGCATTTTCATGACACATAAAATATGTAATGATTAGGACTTCCCCTGAAAATGCTAGTTGCCTGTTTGTCATGCTGATCTTCTTGTTTCACTTCTATGAGTAGCTGACCTGGACTACACAGGCAGACAAGAACCTCCGACTTTACTAATCTGCATTCCTTTTTTAGGTCAGTATTAAAGCTACTTTGTCAGCATAGGAGCAAAGTAACTTTCAGAAGAAGGTCAACCATTATAGCACCCATATCACTCTCATGACAGGTTTACTTTAAATGAACCTGATAGCAATTACACAAGCAAAGTAAGCACACATTATGCAGGGTTGTACTGAACATACCTGACTGGAATTGATGTGAAAGGTCTCTTGTAGGTATCAGCCAGTTTTTCTAGCACCACAAAGGCCGTGGTAAATATCCTGTAGGTATGCAGGAAGGTGTTGAGGAAATCGATGCTGAGGAAGCGTAAGTCAGTCAATCTCTCCAGAAGACGCTCCACACTGGCATAGCGGATCTGAGGGACCTTGCAGGAGTTCAGGGTTTTACTAAAACAGATATCTACATCATCTTTATGCAGTCTTGCGTCCGATCTAAAAACATTCATGAACAAGAAGCTTGTCTCAGCTGGACACATTCATAGGTTTATGTCATGTAGTGACTATAAATGATGGCCTTCAAAAGCACAAGTTAAATTATAATGCATCTACTGAAGTTAAAATGTGCCACTGGATGTAAGAACAAATCACTATGAAATAATACTAGTAAATCTTTCTCTGTTTTTTTTTCATACCACAGTATTGTTGTTATAAGGCTTAACATGTATAAAGTATATTTGTCTAGAGCTTTGTATGTAGTCTTTCATGTATGTTCCAAAAAAAGCATTTTCTCACTTGATGAAATACTGTATACATCTATTTAATTAAAGATGGCCTTAATCATTCCTTAATTCAACCTAAATGGTTTTGGGTCAATTTTTATACTTGGGTAAACTGACTTTATCTATCTGTTCTTTAGTAAGCTCATACAATCTTTGTTTTATTGTTCTCTTTTTGTCCATTTAACCTTCTTTCAAATTGTGTCCTGTACCATCATCCCAAAATTGACCAGCTTAATCCAAAAGTAATAGACTATAGTGGACGTTTACAGTACCATTTTCAACTAGTTAATTTATTACAAAGCCATCTAAATACAATACAATAAACATAATAATACTGTAAATACAATAGGGCCGATTTAGTAAAGGAGTCGGGAAGCTTCATACAATAAATTATGTAAATATTCACTTCATTTATCCAATCATGTGCAGATGAAATAAGTAAACAGGAATTTGCTTTTCACATAATTGGAAAATGTAAATAAATATTGACACAATTTATTGTGTGACAATTCTCAACTTCTTTAGTAAAGTGGCCTCAACGTGTTTATTATTCATTGTTTTTTGTTATACAAACATCAAATATTAAAATGTTTTTGCTTTGCAAATTCTGCTGTGTGTTTTCACCCTTTTGCCCATTAGAATACCCTTTTTTACAGGATTTCTCACATTGTGGTTATCAATTCATATTCCTTAAGATATACAGTATATTCACTTAAAGGGACTCTGTCATGAAGCAACACATTTGTGTGATTAGGCGAAAGCAGATGTCCCTGTACCATTTACTAGTTCTGATTCAGTGACTTTTTAGAAAGTGTCAGCTTTACTATTCTACTAGCTAGTGGCACATTGGTGGGGTATATACATTTGCAACTTGCAGAAAAATTGCAGAAAAGTGGTTAGAATTTGACTTCAATGATTCGACCTCCAAAAACACCCCCATCCAATACACACATTCACCTGTGTCTTACAGGAATGGATTTAAGCTGCTGCATCAAGCTCACCCATGCACTAACAGTGCAGTATAATCTAGGCATTTATAAGGAAACCAATGAAGCCCATACACACCATAGGTATGCATTAACAGGCAGCTTTACTTTATGCATATATAAATGCTTTTATTCATCACCTGTAAGCAATGTAGTGGCTAGGCTTAGCATCTATGTATTATGTATGACCAGCTTTCAACAAAACCACTACCATCTTTTTTTAGCCTCCTATAGTACCCTTTGAAATGATAAATTACTACTGAAAGTTTATTAATCACTGAAACTATCTACTTCCAAAATACACCTTCACTGATTTATTAAGAAATGTGTTGCTTGCCACATTCTCCTCATACCTATATGGCCTGGGCAAAACCACCATTCCAAGTACTATGCTGGCACCTTAAGGATAAAAATCAAACTATTATACAACCAAAACAATTATTCCCCACATATGGAAAATCATCTATAATCAATTTCCAGTGGGCACTGTTCTTACCACAAGAGTGGCTGCTGCCCACCATTTATGTCTGTGGGATTTCAGTAGCATAGTGGACAATTATCAAGCTGAGATCCCAGAGCACTGCAAATAAAATGACTGGTAAAAGGTCACTAGTTAACACTCAAATATGGTCATCTCTTACCTGATCATGTGTGGAACTGTAACCTTAGAGTTCTCCTCGAACACATTGCTCATCAGGCCATTGCATCTAATATTCTCAATACACTGTCAAGATTAAATAAAGGGCATGGTCACTACAGCGGCTTGAGATGACTCCGGAATGTATACATATTCTCTAAAAAAAAACCCTCAACTCATTCTTAACTACCAAAATTTCCAGAGACATTTCTTCCTAAATATCTGTCTTTATTTATATCAATTTCAAAAACAGCATTGGTGAAATCATTTTGGTATATTTACTGGCAGACGCAGTGTCCTGGATTTAAAGTGCATCTACAACCAATTTTTTTTTTTCAGTATTGGATAGAATGGGGACAGGTTAAAACCGCTCAGGTTTTACTGCTGTCCAGGGCTCTGTTAGAGAGATTTCCCTTATTCCCTGTATTAGATACAACCTTTAACCAGAAGGAAAGTGTGGAAGAATCTGCAACAGGGAAAGAGACATCTATACAAATCTGGTGTTCTAGCATCCCCCTACCCAACTTTAAAAAAAAAGCATTTTTACTTTTGTCTCGGTTAGAGAGATTTCACCTCAGCTCCTGTCCTGGCAACAGCCTTTTTACCTGACAGTAAGCAGAGGACTCTCCCCAATGGAACCTTAAGCGACAGTAAAACCTTTCAGGAGTTCTAGTGCAGCTCTTAATGGGTTTATGAGCCTGTTGTGTAAGTTATGAGTTGTGTAACAGTTCGCCATAGTGGGAACAAGTAAAGGGTTTTCCATTTTTGGCTGAAAAGCCACTGGATACCTGTCTATCAATGTGTTGCTATTACATTGTTTCTAGTAATCGTGTCATCAAGGACCAAGCAAATGAAAACAATACTACAAATAGTGTATGCATGTACCCAGCAAACTCTGCCATCTAATCCCTGCTCCTTCAGTGCTAAACTCAGTACCAATGTCCCTATGTCACACTGAAAGAGCCCTAGTGATAATACCCAACTGTATTTGAATTCATGTCAGGGTTTCTTTTATGCTTTTGTTTTGCTATGATTAAAATTCTTACCTGACTAATGTCACTGGTCCAAGCAGCTTTTTCTTGACGAGAAGGAGCCAGAAGGACAACAGTGAAGGGTGTTGCATCTACCGATTCCACCACAATTTTAAAATCCAGATGACCAAACACATATCCAGACCCCTTTGCTTGAGAGAGTAAAATTATCATTACAACATAAAGGAGGAAAATGTTTGTACAAGAATATATGTATTTCCTAATGCATGCCATTTCCTGAAGATTTCTAAATAAAATTCTGCATGTCTAGTCTTAGTACAAAGCCACAAATTTGACAGCACTTATAAACATGTTATTATAATTTCTAGCAAGAAAGAGTTTGTAAAACACCTGAAATGACCAAGATTTCTGCATGAATGCGCCATCATGCTCCAATCCTTGATGGAAAGTATGTGGCCGCTAGGATAATGAAGTGTTATAAAGAGCATAATTAGACTCAAATGGATTAGTGATGGACCAGTGAACCATGCCCCGAACTTCTAGAGGATTTAGGAAAAAGAATTGTAGAGAGGCATAAGCTGGAGAGGTTTGGGAAACCATTTCTAAGCACCTGGGTGTTCATTAGTCCACAGTTCAACTATCTACAAATGAAGCAAATACAGTACTGCTCTTCCTAGTAGCAAGTATCAGCAAAAGCAACAATCCTCACTGGCTGATCCTTCTGACAGAACTCCTTCTTATTTCTTGGTGTTGGTGTGCTCTGGCGCTCTATCCTTTTCTCTCACTGAATCTTGCTGTCCTTCATCCCTATCTGTTAGGTCCCCCTGAACTGCAGATTACCCCCCATATCCAAGTATATGCAACAACATTCTTCTATGCCCCCAGGCTTCCTGTCCAACTGCAGGACCAAAGCCAAGCATACACAAGTGTTAAGTCAGGTTTGTTTTTTAAGGCCAACTGCATGTTCAATAGTTTGTTAGCTTGTTTTTATGCTTCCTTGTTCTTTCTTGGTTTAACCTGACCTTGTTCATACCCCACCTGCACTGGCTTTTGCTTTGATTACTGACTGCATGCTGTGCTTTATAGGCTTGGCTCTTCTTATCAATGACAATGACTTTTGACTACAGACACCCCTCGGTATTCACATAAAGCATCTTCCAAAGGTTGCTGCTAAAGTTGAACAGTAGTTCGGTAGTGGTTCCAAAACCTGAGCTGGTGCCTACACCTTACAATAAATGCTTTGTTTGCAGGGGAAAAAAGCACTGCACACGCCAACTTAAAAAAAAAAAAAAAATCAATTGTGAAGCCTGGTGGAGGGAGCTTTAGGTCTTCTTCCTGGTTAGATAATGTTGTGCTTAGCCTACACCACTTGTTGGCAGTCATTCATGGCCATGCTGTAGCCTATGTTTGTCTTCCCAAATATCAGTGCCTGAGCAAAGGCTGGACTGTATTTGAGAAGTGATTCCTGCCATTCCTAATCTACTATTCTGCTCATTACTCAGTCTCTGGTGCCTGCTTCATATCTCCTGGTCAAACCCTTATTCTAGACCAAAAAAACTGTGAAAGCTATAAGAGGTGCGTTCACTGAGACTAGTGGAACCCCACTTTAGCAGCCATTTTTATGTAGTGACACCTCAGTCAGGGGCATACCATTACTATGATTTTCGTGGAAGGTTTTTGCACCTTGTAGTTGAAATATGCTCACAGCCAAAGAGTTAGGTAGGATTTGGACTGGAGTTTTGCTTTAACTTAAAAACACTGTCAAAAAGAAAGTTGCAGTCATGTCGCTGAATCCAATGACAATCCCATGTCTTGTTTTCTGTGTTCCAGTAGGGTGAGATGGATTCCATATAACAAGCACCCCCTTCTGTGTAACTAATGAAGTGACATTGATGGATACAGTAAAAGACAGAGGGAGCCTGTCACCATCTCCCTTACATCATTTATACTACAACAAAGACAGAACAACATGTGGAGATAAGAGAGAAATTACTGGGTTTTCTTGCAAATTTGTAGCTTGGAAGTTATGAGGTTTTCTAGTTCTATCTGCTGCCTGCACCACTTGTCACTCACATTCTCCAGTAAAGTTGGACCCAGTCCCAGCCCTGCAGTATCAGCAACAAAATAATCCAATCTTTGGTGTAAACAGTTACACATTTTTTGTAGGCGAAAGCAGAATTCTACTCATTTTTATTTGAACTACAACATTATTATTACCAACATTATTATTATACAGGATTTATACAGCGCCAACAGTTTGCGCAGCGCATTACAATATAAGGAGGACATTAGAGTTTTAATACAAATCAAGACAAGATGGTAAGGAGAGCTTACAATCTAAAATATAACATGACAACATCATAACCTCATTGTGATTTAGGAGCCAAATAATTTATGTAAATAAAGCTTACTGCACCGCTGGTGTCCTTGTGCTTGAAACTAACAACCACATTTGCCAATAAAAGGCTGCTTTACCGGCTATTCACTCAGCTGAGCCCCTTGGCCAGCTTTGGGAGCTGTACGAACTATTAACTATAGTCCGTACAGCTCTTGAAGCTGGCCGAGCGGCCCACCCGAGCCGAAGGCATATGTTTCGGCTCGACTGAGCCCACGTGAAACCCGAAGCGGGGCAAAAGGCCGGCCATCAGCCGGCCGAAAAGCCTCGCAACTGACAGCTGGGCGGAGCCAGCCATATCTCACAGCTGGCTCCGCCCAGTTGCAATGACAGATTAGCATCAGCTGTCACTGCTAGCTCGGCACAATTGTTTCTTTTTTTTTTTCAATAATCTTTTTTTCTTTTTTCAATAATCTTTAATTTTTAAAAAATCTTTCATTTATTTACATTTGGAAACTTTTTTTTTGCTACTTTTTTTTCCACTGTTTTTTCTATTCTGTTTGGTACCACGGAGGTACCAAGCAGAATATCCGAGCCAGCCGATGCCACACCAGAGGTGTGGATCTGGAAAACAGACAAGATACACAATCGTATATATAACGGAAAAGACGGGGCAACTAACACAGGAGCAGCAACAGGAAGACAAGATGATGACCAAGGAACAAAACCCTGACCCAGACAGGAAGGTGCAGTGCTTAACAAAAGCTGCAGGATAGCAGGTGAAGGCTAGAAAAATACCGCGGCACTAGGGTATTTAAGCAGGTCGATCTTAGGTACAAACCCTGGCAGAAATGTCTGTATGTCACAATCCTGCTTCTTTTGGCTCCTATAGGGCCTGAAAATTGCCACACACAATGCTCAAATTTCACAGCTTTGCCTGAGCACCCTGAGTGCCACATGCGGGATCTGACTTATAAACTGTGACTTGCAGCATGTAGTTACTGCCCACAGTCAGTGAACAGAAAAATATTAGGGGCACATTACCCAATATTATGTAAGTTTACTTGTTGTTTCCTGGTTGGAGTTAATTACAGGTACAGGGAACGTAGGGTTTGGTTATTTACTTACCCACTGCTTGAATTACATATAATTGTTTAAGGAATACAGCATATTTTAGGCTGCTAATATGCACTGTGCCTAGTGAGCAATGGACTCAGCTCTACCGAAGTATAGCAGGATGTCAATCAATGGATACAAATGAAATGCAAAACTATTGTTAATGACAGTGAGCTGTCAAAAGTTTCTAAACCAGGAGCCTCAGTCTTTGTACATTTTTGGTTCTAAATTCATCTTGTAAGAATGTAACCAAGTTATAGAGCATGACATCCTGTGCTGTGGAACACATTTGCACAATCTAAACTCCACACTTTCACGCTCTGGCTCTTCACACAGTATTAAAAAGAAGTGAAACAAAGCAAGCATATAATAAACATCTTTGTGAGGCACTGATGAGTATAAGATTTCCTTCTAGGGGCGCTTGCAACTTTCCTAAATTAACCCCAAAGTGTACAGTGGAAGTAAAGAACACATGTTGAGCCTTGAACCTTGAATGTTACTAGTGGCCTATCTGCACCAGCTTCAGGGCTAAACTTCAACGACAACCAACCATCCCGTCCAATTGATCTGTCAATGGCCAATAAGAGCACCGTCTTTAGACAACACAAACATTATTGTGACTTTTCCTGAAGTCACCACAAAAGTAACAAAGAGAAGCTAGTTTCAGACAGGCACATATATTAGAGGTTTCTGGTTAATAAAGGTGTCCGCTGATACATTGAAGCTAGACTTTTCCTTTTGACAGTTTCACATTTCATGTACATATATAAAGTCATTTTATCTTATAAGCTATAGTCTGTTTTCTTCAGAGACATGTTAAAAACAGAAACATGCATAGCTGAGGGCACATATTTGACATTATTTCCCATGGGAGGTTTCCTGCTAGTTTTAAGAGTGCTGTGCTTGTAACATGTTTAATATTGAGTGACTGTAATTAAAAAGGAAGTGCAGGCAGCAACTAGAACCATTTACTGAAGTGTTAATGTAATGCACGAAATAATGTCACTACACTGGAGTCAGAAAATGTATTAAATATGCCTTAATTAAGCTTTCCGTGTCCACACTTACAGACTTATTGGGACTTTTTAGAATGCCTTAGATTGGACTTTGGCCTCCTACCAATCATTCCGTACAACTGGTCTGATTGCACAGAATGGGCATAAATTAGGTGTGCAATTACATTGCATCCCAGGTGTATATAACTTGCCTGCAAAGCAAATCCATGATCAGAACCAAGAATCTCTAGAATGAATTGTTTCTGAATACACTGGGGTGTGCAGTAGAGCTGCAACTAATAATTTTTTTCATAATCAATTAGTTGGCCGATTAATTTTTTCGAATGATCTATTAATCGTATAAAAAAAATAAATAAATACCATCTTTCATTTGAAATCAAATACACAAATGCGGTGTTTACAAACAAAGTTTACTTCAGAATAAAACTCCCCGCACAATTTTTTGCAATCGCACTGCACTGGAACGCACGGCATTGCGGTACCGATCACACTGTGGGAGGCGCATTTGGGGTGCCATTGAAATGAATGGCACTGCAAAGCACCTTCCGCGGCAGAATTTGTCAAGCTGAAACTGAAAATTACTTTTTTCCCACATTTTATATTTTTTTGTGTAATAATTGTATTGTAAGCACATGGCGCTTGAATAGCTTCAGCCAAGGAATGACAGCTGCCAGTGGCAAGATTCCTTAGATGGCAGCTGAATGTAAATACAGCAGGTAGTGGGCTGGTGCAATAGCCAGCCTGCTATTGGTCATTTCAAATTGCAACAGCCAATAGCAGGCTGGCTATTGCACCCACCCACTGCTTGCTGTGCCCTCCTCCAAGCGTGGAGTAGAGTGCTATGGGATCCAACCAACTAATTGATAATGAGAATAGCTAACAACTATTCTCATAATCGATTATTATCGATTAGTTGGTTGCAGCCCTAGTGTGTAGACTTAAAGGAGAACTATTGGGATAGTAAAATGTGCTCATCCCAATAGTTTGAGATGGTGTGTGACACTGTACTATAGTTGGAGAACTGAGGGATCATGGCTTCTCCTTGCAGAGAGCAGTGACTGTGCCCCTCTCCCCTCTCTCTGTCCCTCCAGCACTCATTGGAGGGACAAACAGGGGAGTGGGCAAGCACAGCTCACTCTGGCTCTAGAGAAGCAGAGCCAGCTGTCAATCAGGCAGAGGAGTGGAATATTGTCGGGATCTTTTCTGGCTGCAGCGCGGCTCTGTGTTGTCAGCATATATTCTGACTTTGGGTCACAGGAGTACATTAGTAAATGTACTCCTGTGACCCAAAAGAGAACTACAGCCAAAAAGGTTTGGCCATAGTTCTCTTTTAAAGTTTGCATATACCTGCCTCCAGAATCACAGTTATACCATGCATGCACATATACCACTGTTCATATAGAAGGTAAAAAGCTAAATAGGTTTACTTACAGTCATCTTCATTTATATCTGGTTCTTCAATCAGCGTACACTCTATTAGAGAGAGAACCCCACCTGTCTGTACAGAAAACACATCATTCTATTAACACCAATATATGGCTATAATGGTGCAGACTCCTCTAATAACAGTACTGTTTATCTAAAAATAAAAACCAATAGCGCCAGAGATGACCACTCCAATGAATAAATATATATGCAGAAGTTCTACAGGTCGCTGCCCCACATCAGTCAGGGAGACTGTATTATCTAATGAGAAAACAAAAACAAGGGGCGCCTTCCCTAGTGTAGATAAATTTTTATTTTATAAATGGCAAAAAGTTAAATGATATTTACAAATGAGTAGGTAACATTACGCCTTCAAATCAAAGGTTGATCCTCAGTCTTGGCAAACAACTAGATCAGCATGTTCTCGGGGGCGTTTTCGGGGCCACGCTCCCTTCCTCAGAACCTCTGAGGGTCTGAGGAAGGGGGTGTGGCCCCAGAAACGCGTAAACTGAGGCATACTGTGCTGTCACATAGGAACCACCATTTGTGCAGCTCTCTCATTCTGCTCTTGCTTTTTGCCAAGGCTGAGGATCAACCTTTGATTTGAAAGCTTAATGTTACCTACTATTTTGTGAGTATCATTCCACTTTTCACCATTTATAAAATAAAAATGTATCTACATGTATTAACATTTCATAGGGCAGAATGGTCTCTAACAATCCCTATTGCAGAGAGCAACCAATCAGACCCTCATTTTCATTCCTCCACTGCAGAATAAGAGAATAAATGCACAAATCCTATTGACTGCTATTGGAAAACTGAGACAGGTCTTCCTCAAAAACTTTCCCACTGTTTTGTAACAAACCACTGTCATGATCCAGAGCACCCCCAGGTGGTGCTGGAGCCAGGTCCTGCAGTTCCTGTGCTCGCCTGCGGGTGTCTCCAGCAGCCAGGGACTGTAATGAACCTGCAGCTCCAGTACTCACCTGCGGGTGTGCCCCAGCTGTGACTGCTCATCCCATCACCTGGTGCTTCCTGGGAGGGTATTTAGGCCCTACCTGCAGTCAGGAAGCTGGCTCAGTATTGCGTCGCCTGCACTTAACTGATTCCCATAAACCTGAACCCTGCTTCCTGAAACCCTGCTTCCTATCTGCAGACCTGTCACCGACCCGGCTTGTTACCCGACCACTCTCTTGGATCCTGTTCCTGTACCATGCTGCTGCCCTCCTGTTAACGACCCGGCTTGTACCTGACCACTTCTTTTATCCTGTGGCCTGCCATATATCTGCAGGCCTGTTACCCCTCCTTGTTGCTTCCCCCTGGCTGTAGGTGTGTGTTTGTCCCAATGGTGGGTTTATTACTTCACTGCTAAACCTGTGGGGGGTTGAGAGGGTTTGTAGTGTTGTTGTGTAGCAAATAAACTGTGTGCATAGAACCCTATCCTGTGTGGGCATATTAATTTGGTCATCCTGCGTGGGTACCTGCATGTGGTGTGAGGACGCCTGTGCATGGTACCCTGACAACCACACACACTGGCATGGTGCTGGGAACTGGGCAGCCATAAAAAGAATAGGATGGGGGGCGTGTCCTGCTCATGGCTGAGTAAGAAGCAAACGCAGAAATCTCCGTGGGTTTCGTCAACTATACACTACCTATACTGACTTATACCTTCCCAACTTGGGCCACAAAAGATGTCCAAACGCAGAAAAGAGGGTACGCCAGCTTCACAGCGGGGAACCCCCCCGATGCAAAAAATGTTTACCTCGACGCGGAACAGGCCCCGCGGCCGGGACCAGTCCAACATGGCGTCCGAGCCTCGTCTCCAGCGCATGCCACAAGGCAATGCCCGTTCTCTGTCTCCAGCACCAAGTGAATCCCGCTCTGGGACACACTCACCTCGGATCTATGACTCTGACTCCACAGATGCGGACCCGTATCCATCCCGCAAGCAACCGTCCGATCTCCTGCAGAAGTTTCGGGCCTTGCTGAACTATCTACCCACTAAGGAAGACTTTGCGGCCCTGGTCACCAGAGTGGAGACGGCCCTCCAGCGTGAACTGCGTAAGGTACGGCAGAGGATCCAGCCGGTCTCTACAGAGGTAGCCGCAGTATCCACCCTGGAAGCCAGGGTTCAGGCCTTAGAGCACACACATCCGGAGGCCTCACTGCTTATTGCGGCCCTCCAACTGCGTATATGGAAGTATCGAGGACCGCAGCCGGCGCCAGAACGTGAGAATCCGGGTGTCAAGGATACGGCCGGCGAGTCTCCTCGCTTCCGCGAGGCCCCGCACGTAAAAACCCAGCTGTTACGATCACTCGGCGTTCTCTTAATTTGGTTCGTCGAGTGATGGACAGCGATCCCCGCAAACCTCTGCGAGAGCGAACCTCTCGGTCTCCCTGCAGCCTCATGGCGACCCCGCTCTGACTTCAGCCCCATTGGAACCGGACCCAGCAAAACAGGCAACCAGGCGGCACTCCTCTCCCCCTTAATTGGGATCCCAACTAACTGCAAGTACCTGGCTGTGGAGGCAAACAACCTGCTGCCTCTGCTGCAAGGCTTCAACAAATAGCTGTGATATTAGCTTGTCGTTTCTGCTCTGGTACACTCTGAACTGTTGGAGCCTATCTCCATTTAACCCTCTGGAGGTATAACTCATACTGCTGCTTGTTACATAATAGTATTGTGTTACAGTTAAGGAGAACTCTAACCCTGGCATAAACTCATACTGCTGCATGTTGCATACTAGTACTGTGTTACAGTTAAGGAGAACTCTAACCCTGGCATAAACCTATACTGCTGAATATTGCATATTAGTATCGTGGGACCAATTAGGTGTACCCTGTTCAGATTGCGGCGCATGCTTGCAATTAGAGGTGACAACTCCCCTACCTCCTCAGCCTGGTCGTCCTTCCGTACCTTAATAGCTACCCTTACAGTTATTAACCCACTATTGCCTAAATAGGTCCTACCGATTCTTATTCTCCAGGTGGTACATGATGCCCACGGTAATCCCGCCGCACTGAGTGTAACGGGATCCGCAGACTAAGCCACCTTTTCTCATACTACTTCCATGACATCCGCAGCTGAGATCCAACCTAACCGGGTGCTGTGACACCGGGGGGCCTACCGGAGGCAACCAACCCTGTGGACCTCCACTCCATGGTGCAAGCTATCTTTGGCTCCCTACTCCCCGATGCGGCCCCGGACTCCATCTTACTCGATATAGTGCACCGCACTCTAGGCCCACCGTCTCCGGACGCATCGCGCCCAAGACACGTTGTCTGCCGCCTTCAATACTACTCTATGAAGGAGGACATTCTACGCCAGACATGGCTGAAGAAACCGGTCGAATTCGATGGGGTGGCCCTACAGGTTCTGCCAGACCTCTCACGCAACACCCTACGGCGCCGGGCCTTGCTTCGCCCCCTCCTCTAGCTGATCCTCCAGGCCGGCGCCTCCTACAGATGGGGATACCCGATCCGCTTGCATGTCCGCAAGGAAGGCGCCTCGTTCACGGTCCGATCCCCGGCTGATGTGCCAGGCCTGTGCGAGTTACTCCAGATACCTCCAGTATGACTGCCAGACTGGCTTGCCCACCTCTCTGACGAGACCCCGATGTCCCCAAAGCCCCGCTGGGCTCGGCGGCCTACCTGACCATCATCCACTGCCCCTCCTGTCCGGCGGATGGACGACCCTCCCGGTTCCGCTGAGCTTTGAAAAGGATCTCCAGATGCGGCCACATCTACCTTTCCGGCCGGCCTTCCCGACTGGACGATCACCCCAGATGCAAGCAGGCTCGAGACCTCAGACTGTGGACTGACCTTCTATGCTGACCCTCCTCACTTCCACCTGCGGAGGATGGTGCTCACGGACCTTCACAGACAAAAAATACAGGTGGGCTTCCTCAAGGAGACCCACTTCGCAGAGGGGCGGGCTCCCTCTCTCCGAGACCGCCACTTTCCGTTAACGTACCACAGCTTCTCCACTGACAAAAAGTCAAGGGGAGTCAGTATAGTGATTATTCGATCAATGCAATGGCAGCTCACTGACATGTCCTCGGGGGAGGAGGGTCGCCTCTTGATGGTGAAGGGCAAGGTGGGCAACCACACGGTGACCTTTGTGAACATATACGCCCCCAACGAAGGCCAGGTGACCTTTCTGGAACGGGTTCTGCTGCAAATGGATGACTTCCGTGAGTGTATGCTCGTGAGTCCCCATTTATATTGTGCTATTTTCTACCTCCGTATTTAGTGCTTCATATTAATTAATTTTGTATATTATTTAGGTGTTTACTCCCATATTATGTAAAAAACAAAAAAACAAAAAAAAAAACAACAACTCCCTACTACATATTTATAGTGTATATTTTATATATTGCATATTTCTGTTACCTATCCTCCCTTTATTCGTGGTATCACACCCCCTCCATTCTACCACGGGGGGGGGACTTTAATCTACACTTAGACCCTGTAGTAGATTCCACTAACCAGTCCTCCCACCTGCCCTTTGCGGCACTGAGACGCCATAAAAAATGCCTTCTCACCCACCAGCTGTCCGACATATGGCGCATTCACCACCCTGACACTAGGGACTATACCTATCACTCAACCGGCTCTTAGGCAATAACAATCCCGTACATACGTCCCAGCCATAAAGTCCTCCTCAGTAAGGATGTGTCACCTCTCGGACAACATAGTCACGGCTTTTCGGGATTATTATTCCAACCTCTACAATCTCCCCGGCCCCCGGGACGCCCAGGCCCTGAAGAAGCGACAACAAAGCATTCGGGCTTACTTGGAAGCATCCGCCATGCTCACCCTTTCTCCTGAGATACGCGAATCACTAGAATCCCCGATTTCATCTATGGAACCAGAGGCAGCCATTAAACACACCAACACGGGTAAGGCCCCAGGCCCTGACGGCTTCACCCTCTGTATTACCCCTGTATCACCCCTGTATTATAAAACCTTCTCGGATCTACTAACCGCACCCATGCTGGCGGCATGGAATTCAATACAGGAGGGTGAACCCATGCCCAGAGACGTGCTATCGGCCAACCGTCCGATCTCTTTACTGAACTTGGATACCAAGTTATTGGCCAAGGTCCTGTCCATGCGGCTGCTCCCCCATGTTCGTTCCCTGGTCCACACTGACCAGGCGGGGTTCGTCCCCTCCAGAGAGGCCCGTGACAACACCACCCGGGCTCTCAACACTATACACTCGGCCCTGTCGAAATCCATCCCAAGTCTAATTGTGTCCACGGACGCAGAGAAGGCTTTCGACAGGGTCGACTGGTCCTTTCTTCGACTTACAATGGAACACGTAGGGCTGGGCATCCTCTCAGCCTTCGAACAAACTTGTGTAGACGCAGGACCAAAAGCCAAAACAGTCTCCCTTTGTTACCAGCTAGCACTCAACACCGACTTAGAACTCCCGTTATACTTCATTGACCACTGGGAACGGGAATTGGGGATCCAATTCCCACAGGTTGATAGAGACAGATTGCTACGCTATTCCCTGAAGTCATCCATTTGCAACAAATATCAAGAGCTGGGATACAAAATCCTCACGCGCTGGTACAGAACCCCCCACAAACTCCACCAGATGTTCCGATATGTGCCAGACGGGTGCTGGCGCTGTGGCTCCTCCCCTGCGGACATGCTCTATATCTTCTGGTCCTGTCCTCTGGTAAACCCCGTTTTGGTCCCAGGTCCGATCGATAACCCAAAAATTTAGAGACCACAACATCCCACACAAACCGGCATTCTTCCTCCTCCACCATAACCATTTCTCACCTAAGAGTTACTCCAGATCGGTTCTAATCCACTTACTGAACGCGGCCCGCGCTTGCATTCCATTGTTCTGGAAACAGGTGACCCCGTCCTCGGTCCAGCTTTGGTTCTCCAAAATAAACGGCATCAGGCTCATGGAAGACCTCACCAGCTCCATATGGGGCACCTCCTCCAGATTCTTGGCCTCCTGGTATTACTGGATAGACTACACCACCTCTGCAGAATACAGTGTGATCATGGATTCCTGGCCTTTGGCAATGACACACTGAGATCAACCCGGACCTC
>NW_017307090.1:72588-91649 GCF_000935625.1 Nanorana parkeri
CCAACACTAGAAATACCCCCATGACTACTTGGCTATCTCCCCACTCGCTGTCGGGAAGGTCACCATGTCCTGATGGGTGAGACCCCGGTAGTCCACCGACGGGCCAACCTAAGCGGCGGGTCGGCAGGGGCTGCGCCACCCCGTAGGCGATAGTCATGGTCTATACCACCTATGCACCTTGTAGAATATATGGAAACACATACACGCTGGGATGCAATCTCGACCAGCGTCTGTACCTTTGGGTCTCCGTGAGAGGGTACCCCCCATGCGTGTGTGCTCCAATGACACTAACAGGGATCTTATTGTTTTTACTGTACCCTATATGCTGACTCCTTGCCTATGTCATGTTCTAAATGTCCTTTTCGTATCCAGACCTGCGAGTCCATATGGGTACAATTTCCGGTTTAAAAAATTTGAAAACTTGAAATAAAGAATTTATTTAAAAAAAAAAAGAATAGGACGGGCACAAGAAGACCATTTGGCAATCCTCATTCAACCTACTGTGCAAAACAAACATTAATGGAACATCTGGCAGAACAAAAATAATTATAATAGGGCCACAGCCCCTCCACAAACTCCTCAGGGTATCACTGATATCACCCTACCAATCCTGGATATAAACCAAAGAAGAACTTATCAACAGAACATAACTGAGACAAAGTATCAGCTTATGGGCAGGGAGAGAACAAAATAGGAACAAATGCTGCCCGTGAGTCTGTTTCCATTTGACATTTGGGAAAATCAAATGTTAAAACAATCTCACAATCGGAGACACGCAAATGTATGTGGCAGTCTGACCTTCACTATGGATCACTACATGGAAATCAAAAGGTTGTATTCACACAATCTAGTATAAAAATGACAAACAATAAACAACAATTCTGCTTAGGATCCTTCCAACAACAAATGTAAGCACGTACTGTGCACAAATATTTGAAGATTAACTAACTTGTAAATGAAGGTAAGAAAATAAAACTATTGCCAAATTGTTATTATTTGTATTTGTATTATTTGTTATCTGCCTCATGCCAGTCTTTAGTTTAGCTTTTCCGTTAACTGCAATGGAATTTCCCTTTGTTCCTACAAACAGCTGTTTTAAAGCAGAACTTCAGCCAACATGAAAAAAAGATAATTTGTTGCAATATTCACCTTAAATCCAGAGATTTAATGTTTGTGTGACATATCCTCATTCTGATGGCTAGCATTATTCAACCCACTTCCTCTGAGCCCAGCTCATCCTGGACCTGCCCCAGCCTGTGACTGGACATTTATAGGAGAAGCAGCACCGTGATGACCTCATCTCTCTGTCACTCTGCTTTATCCTCCTATCAGGATGCTTCTTGGAGCGCATGAATTGATTGTCTCCTTGCATTAGCAGGTCGAATTCAAGTACTTACACTGTTTGCATTAGAAAAATACATTAAATGCCCCCACCCCTCCCCTTATCTTAACGTGTTTTCTTTCTAATTCCATTCTCTTTTCTTCTCCTATTCTAACAATGGTGGTTTGGAGACGTACAGGGATGTACATTTTCTGCAGCCCCTGTTATAAATGAGCAGGAATCCTCTATACCGAGTGTTCCTGTTCATGCATAACATGTGGATATATTGTGTTTACTATATCCTCAATCATGAATGAACAGGAGGTGATGTAGATTATTTCCGATTCATTCATAATTGAGGATATAGTAACCATACTCTGTCCTCAATTATCTACAAACACTCAGCTCTCCTCCCGCACCGCTCGGCCGCCTGTGAGTATCTCTCCTCCCGCTGGCACGCAGAGCAGCGCCCAGCGGGGAGGAGAGAAAGAGTGGATGCACCGCTATTTCGGCCAGAAAATGGCACTTTGCCAAAAGTGCCATTTTCGGACGATATGTTTTGGCGGACGATATATTGATGCATCCCTAGCTATAGATTTTTTTTTTCTTTGTGATGATGCAGTAGGTACAGAACAATGTACATCTGCCACAAAAAGGGAGAAGCATGTAACCTAATGCTGGCAGAACGCTATAAAAGCTCCACAGGCAATTAAATAGCCATAACCCATTCTCCTCCTTTCTGCAGAACTTGTGCAGTCATGACATTTCACAAATGTCATGACTGGATGCTTTATCCCAGGGGTAGACAAACTGCACCCCTCCAGCTCTGGTGAACCTACAAATCCCAAAAGGATTTGTAGGTTCTCTTGACAGAACCTACAAGCAAAAAAGGTAGCAAGGCTCTTGACTTCCAGAGCATAATGGGATTTGTAGTTTCACACCAGCTAGAGGGCCGGAGTTTGCCTACCGCTGCTTTATACCATTTATAGATAAGAACTACTTTCTTTCAGAGATGCAGGAGTAACAGTTTACCTTTGTAGCCTGAACTAAATATACTTTTTGTTTGGAAATAAGGATTTCATTTGCTAGCAGACCTGAATAAATACAACTTTATTTTATAGGTTTTAATTAGGAAGTAACAGGGACAAATGAGATACAAGTAATTCTTGTGATTGTTCCCAATGCTACTTTTCCTGATGTTTACCCTACAATGTAATTGTCAAGTTGCTCTGAGTATAAGGATACTAAATAAGTGCTCTTATGCAGCGCACCAAAGTCCCAGCGGCAAAAGACGAATGGCCCTAATTGAGGTTGGATCGCTTTTCTTCCCCATTTGACATTGCATTGCAATACACATGGCTGCATATCATTCTTCTACATACATTTTAGGCTGAAAAGTAAAATAGAGAAGAAATTGTTCTGACAGAAACTAAGGAACACCATCTGTGTTATAGACGAACTCCAGACAAAGAGCTGCAGATTTCAAATACATATACAATAACTGTGTTTTACCTTCCCAATCTGCTCAGTCATTCCTGTGATCCTGTGATTTACTATTTCCTGATTCAACTTCACAGCTTCCAGTTCTCCTCAATAGATTAGTTGTGCAGTGAGAAGACTGGAGGTGGAAAAGTGACACCGGATGCTACAAATCTGAACCAGGAAATAGTAAGATAACCTCCCTGGCTGTGCAGTATCAATATCTTACATCCATAGCATCTCACATCCACAGCATGTCAATTGACAAGACTGGCTGAACAGATTTGCAAAACCTTTGGCAGGTACAACAGGATATTCTTGTTTTTAATTGTGTATGTAGATATCTGGCCAGAATTTTACTTTACCAAAAAAAAAAACTTGCTTGAACATGTGACACTGACAATATCAATAAAAGTATATAACAAAACAAAATGATACAATGGTGATACAGCACTAGGATTGAAGCAGATGGAAACCCTATTATTAAAATCTCAATATTAGCCATTTCAAAACTAGTTTCCAATTTTTTTAAATCTGCAGCTTTTCTTAAAATAATACCTGGCGATCCTGCCCTGGGGATCCTTGTTAAGGCACTTCCTGGCTCCCAATTGCTCTCCTGTGCTGTCACCCTGTCACATAAGCTCCTGATGTAGACTACAAGTGCCTGTGCTGATGCTTGATGTGCAAGCATGTTCTGCCACTGTCACCATCGGATATTCCATCCAGGTGACATGCAGCCATCGCTGGAGTGCATGCATGTAGACAGGAGGCAGCTGCAAAGAGATTGCAGGAGACCAGCAGCACTGAGCTGCAAATCAAATGTAATCCAGTTAGGGTTTATGTCTACTTTAGTAACATAAGCAAGTGTGTCTAATTCCTTATTTCCTCCAGTGCTATGACAAAAAATACTTCACAACAACAAATGTAATTATTGTGAGAATAATGCATAATTTATTCATTTATAAATAACAGTAAGAGTGCCTGACGCCATTTTGTGTTGCTCTGTAGGTAGCTGAGATGTATAATTTTTTATTATAGCCTGGATGGACCATGTGGCATTGAACTAGCCCACCCATGCATATCTGCAGCAACAGATCAATGGTAATAAAGACCTAAAGCTCACAAGCAGTAGATTTATATTACTATATTGCTGTAGCTTCAACTCTGCCTACCTCTCTTGACCAGCCCACAGACTTTAGGAAGTACAATGATAATATTGAAGAGACATCACAGCATCTCCTTAGCAACTTGACATTATAGAGCATGCTCATTAAGCGCGATCCCACACTAAAGAATGGAGAAGATCAGATCCTGAGCAAAGTGCTGGAAGTGAACATTGTCATTGATAGAAGGTTTCAGCACCTGCACTGGGCTGCCTACATAACACTGTTCTTGTATATGCCCCATAGGCTTTAGGGCTTGTTCACACGACGTCCGGATTCTGTCCTGACCAGATCCGTGCACTCCTGCACTAAAAATGCATCCCAATGTATCCCTATGTGTTTTATGGGCTACAGTTCTCACGTGCGCAGTCCGTTCAATTCACGAAAAAATACTGCATGCCACATTTTTTCCTGTTCAGGAAACGCACAAACGCGTCAAAAACACAACGAAAATGCGCAGAAAACGCGTTAAATAACGGACCGCACTGCAGCTTAGCAAAAAAAAAAAAATATTCTTTCTACACTTTTCATGATGTCGTCATTGTTGGACTTTCTGGTTGTGGTGGAGCAGTAGAGGGAAAACCAGTAGGCATGAACAACATGGTCCTGGACATGGAAAGGTTTGTCGGATTGATGGAGCGTGTGCCAATACTATACAACCCTTGTCATCCACATTTCAAAAATGTGCATATAAAAAATCAAAACTGGAGAGAAATAGCCTCAGAGCTGTTTGCTGAATTCGCATTGTAAAAAATGTCCAAAAGAATGAATGTGGGGAGTGATTACACATATCTTGTATGTTGACTAACTGTATGCTGATCATGCTAGCCACTGTATCCCGGTCATGTTATCCAAATACAGCTGGTCATGTTATCCACTGTAACACACAAAGGGAATTGGTTGTTACGAGAGGGCGGAAGTGACCTTAGAGGAAGAATCTGCATACTGACAGCCCCACAGCTGTCAGTATGCTGCATAAAAAACGCGTCCAAAATGCACTGCATGCAGAGCACCGCGTCTGCAGATCCGCACCAGATTCGGACCGGAAAATCGTGTGAACAAGCCCTTACATATATGAATCAAAATGTAAACACTATGGTAAATAAAGGTCTGCTGCGTAATTTGAAAACATATCGTACCTTGAGTAAATGCAGTTTTCCCCCTGAGCTTCTAGTGCATATTAAGAAATGTTTCGTGAACAGAAAGCATTGTCTTTCCCCTTCTCTCTTCAAAGATAGAGGTCCCAGGCGTACTTTACTTAGTTTCCCTCTCTCCACCGAGGGCACCTGGATAAGGGTACCTGAAATAAAACAGGGCTTGTTATTTAAAAACAGGACAGTTGTTGTATGCTATGCTGAACTATGGCCTTCACCATTCATTTTTTCCTGTAACACAGCTATGTTATTGTCAGCTTGAAAAACAAAATAGTAAAAATATTTAAGTCCCCATGCACACTTGAGAGTGAGCACTTTCAGAGGCCTTTGAAGCATTTTTTCTGCGTTTTTGCGTGCACTGTACACATTGTACAACCGCTCGGTGTCCTGCATGGCCAAGCCATGTATCACCAATCACCTTTCACCTAAAGCTTTGGAAATTGGTGAACACTTCCATGTGTGCTCTGGTGTTAATGGTTATAGAGATATCTGCTGCTATCAGTGCTTCCCTGGTGGGAGATGTTTTAGGAATTTGCACTTAGATCATGCACCTAGTAGTTACGAATCAGACGCATTATATTAAAGATCGGGACAAAGCGATGTGACATGCTGTGGGTATGAGATGTTGTTGCTGTGAGATACTGCAGCTGTAAGATGCTGTGGCTGTAAGATGCTGTGGCTGTGAGATGCTGTGGCAGTGAGATGCTGTGGCAGTGAGGTGCTGTAGATGTGAGATGTTGTAGATGTGAGATGCTGTGGATGTGAGGTGCTATAGATGTGAGATGTTGTAGATGTGAGATGCTGTGGATGTGAGGTGCTATAGATGTGAGATGTTGTAGATGTGAGATGCTGTGGATGTGAGATGCTGTGGATGTGAGGTGTCGTGGATCTGAGATGCTGTGGATGTGAGATGCTTAGGATGTGAGATGCTGAGGATGTGAGATGCTGCGGATGTGAGATGCTGCGGATGTGAGATGCTGTGGATGTGAAATGCTGCGGATGTGAGGTGCAGCGGATGTGAGATACTGTAGGTGTGATAAGATGTGGATATGAGGTGGTGTTTATGGGCCCGTGGCTGCAGTGTTCCAACTCACAGAGTCTTCTGCACACAGAGGCCACAGACATTCCACTGGAGCCTTGCATGGGCTGTCAGCAGGGAAAGCTGCAGGTAATTTCAAATACAAAGCCTTGGATTTCACAGGTAATATAAACATATGTCATGACAATATAGTTGGGCACCAAGAACATATATCTTTACTAAGGCAGATTTACATCACTTTTAAGCAAATAAGTAATACAATATGAAAATATTACCCAGCACAGAAACTGCTTACCTTGGCGTACGAATGTCTGGCTTGTGTCTAGTAATATATCACAGCCTTCCACAATCATCCTTTCAATAGACAGGTTTTTCCTAATGTTCTCTGTGTCACTAACTTCATCATGCATTACCCTGTCAGATAAAAGTAAGTCATTTCATTACGTTTATTTCTAACATTTATCTGTAGGTAAATACTGTGAACACAGATATATCAATGTGTTGTTCACTTTTACATATAACAGTTTGTTTTTCTTTATGATAATAGATGTTCAAGAAATACTGTCAGGTGTAAGTAATTTCTATCTTGTGTCACTTTAAGAAGAACTATACTCAATATGTTGTTACAAAGATCTGTAAATACTGTAGATCCCCTGGCCCAATATGCATAGATGGTTTATTAGTGTGCTGGAATGTTAAACTGTAATGAGACTCTCTGCATGTCAATCTTCTCTGTTGTACTAAGATGTCATAGAGGGATCCTTTATGTCACTAGTGGAATATATGATCTCATACTAGGGTGCCAAAACTAAGAAGTGTCCTGTCTTCACTGGCTACTCCAGCCAGGAAATTTAAACTGGATTATTTTGAAACCTTATATCACAGTCCTCGATTATGGCCCAAAGGTGACAGCCAACCCAGAACCACAGCTTCAAAACAAGCCAGGGTCAGGACTTGTGTCAAAGCATTGCTGGTGGTCAGGTAAGTGGCAGTCAGATGTAGTTCCTGTAATGGCAGAAGATAAAGTATTGTGGCTAATAGCGTGAAATCAGAAGACAATCCAAGCTATCAGCAAAGAAGGTTAGTAAATGGGGAACCAGGAGAAAAAACAATTCATAACCAGAAGAGCAGATCAAGCTAATGGATGCACGGGATGAACGTCAGAGAGGAACCTATTTACATTGAGCTGATATGCGGCCCAGTGTTAGGTGATGTCACAGAAACAGTGAAGAAAACCGGGATTACAGCAGGCTTTCATGCTGCAATTGGAAAGCATGTGGGAGCAGCATGCCCAGCACTAAGAAGGCACCACGACATGGGAAGCAAGGGAATCATGGCTGGCCACTCTTGACAGTATGACTGCTAAACCCTGCACATAGAAGCTGAATACACAGCCAGAGTCTCCCTCTCATAGGAATGTTTTATGGATGGGGAGATGAGATAAAACTACCAAGAAATTCAGGTTACCTTCATAATAAAATTCTAAACAAGTTAAGCTTAAATGTTATTCTCTATCTTTAACCACATCGTTCCGTGTGAGAAATATGCACTACAGTTACACTGTACATAGTAATACTGTCATAATAAAACGTCTTACTGTACCTCAAGGAACAACTGAATCAACCAGTGGCTGGTCAACTGGCACAATACTCTTCCATAGTTCCATGACTCATAAGAGAATGGCACAGTAATGCACGATCAACACTTCTGTGCCAATCCTTTTGAATGGCATCTCATCGCACCTTGCAAATGCACTCCCATTCATGTGTGTTGCAGCACACCACAACATACAAATGGGAACCATCTGTGTGTTGTGCTCCACAGAAAAAGAAACATGGCCTTTTTATGGCATGTTGTTGTACAACGGCAGCTTATCAAAAAGTATGCATGTTAATGCACATAATACTGCATATTAATATGCTTGCAGTAACACAATGCACTGCAGAGTTGTAAGGGGGCCTAAAGGTGGCTTGCTGGTGGTAATTACAACGATCTAAGTGTCTGCAAACTGACTAATTATCTTCATGTACATTTTATTAACATGTAAAAGACCCAATTCAAGAAACTTTATACAAGGATAAGGATCTTTATTTTCAGCCATGTGTACTTTTCAAATCTCATTGAACTCAGTTAAAAATAACTGAAAAATGGGGTTACTTATCTGATGTATCAGCATTGTGAATTGAACTTATTCATTCTGTGTTTGGAAGCTCCTGCCAATTATCGGTTACAATTACTTTTATGAAAAATATGCAAGGAATACATGAATACGCAAGTGCATCACATTTAAAAATTGGAATAAATATATTTCTTTTACTTCTTTTACAACTGTAGGTATGTAAAGATTTGCCAGTATGAGGGAGGTCCTGCACCCTAAAGATGCAGACTCTTTCTACAACATTTTATATATCTGCAGCTATGCAAGCTCTTCAGTCCCTGGACTAAATACCAGCAGATGGCTCTATGATTTCCTGCCAGATTTCTAAGGTTACACACAAGCTAAGGCAGTTATATATGTTTTGACTAAAATTAGCTGAACACGAGTTTTGGGAATGGTCCAGCTGTTGAAATGATCCATCATGTCTTTAACAATAGTTTCTATGAGGTGGAAAAACACAAATACGTGTTTATACATAAAGCCACAACAGGTTTTTTTTTTTTCCATTTTGGATGTAGTAGTGAAAGATTAAAACCCTGTCAGGTTTGTGTTGCCATTTGTGTGTTATGGAGGAGGTTTTCCTTTACTTCCTGTTCCGTACACACATAAGGAAGTGAGAGGAAATCTTTCCTCATGGACAGCTGTCACTGGAACAAGTATCCCCATTGGAAGAATTTCCCCCCTACAGCTGTTCTTGTGGCAAATGAAAATTGTGGATTTTCGCTCACTCTGTCCTGGCATTAAGACAAATATGGCAGAGGAGACACATAAAGCAATAAAAAAAAGTGCCCACACATACAAAAGTTCCATAAACTTTAAGAATCCAGGTTGATGCAAGACTCCCAAATAGAAAATGATCTATCTTCTGTACTGCATGGAACACTGGGGCTTACACATGGTTCCTATGAGCCCTCCATATAGAACAACTTGAAACAGTTGGCACATCATTTCAGATCCCTCAGAAAAACTTCTTTATTGAATCAAGGCATTAAAGCATAAAACAAGTGACAGCACAAATGTGCTGTGGCTGTTTTTATGTCCTATTGCTTTGATGTTTGCCAACTGTTTCAATTTCTCACAAATAGAAACATAGAAGAGTGATGGCAGAAAAAGACCAAGTGGTTCATCGAGCCTGCCCTTTTCTTGATAATTTTTAACCTTTTTGTATGAGTATACTGTAGATGTTTGTTTGTCCCAAGCAAGTTTAATTTCACTTAGCTAAGACTGTCTTACTACTTCTGCTGGAAGCCTGCTCCAAGCATCAACTAGTCTTTAGGTAAAATAATACTTTCCAAGGTTGTTTTTTAACTTTCCTCCTACTAGTTTGAGGTCATGTCTCCATGTTCTTGATCTTAGCTTTATATTGAAAATTCTGCCCCTGACCCTTATTCACACTGTTAATGTATGTACAAGTATGAATCATATCAGATATATATGGAAAATCCACTGCGTTCATTGGATTACTTATCTATTTTGCAGTCAGGGTAACAGAGCAGAAGGAGTAAAGCTCTATGGTGGTAGGGTGAAGATCCAGGAGCTATGGATAGTAGAACCAACCAAGTCAACGGGTGATGTCGCCCGTTGACTTTTGCATAACTGGTATTCTGCATAACTGTATAATGATTATACAGGAACGCAGAATACCACCAGCTATACAGGACTACAAATTCCAGCACTGGCGGCACTACCAGGGACGCAGTGGTCGCGATTGTGACTGGGCCCTGGCGTTCCTCCTGTTAGGGGGAGCCCAGAGAGGAAGAACAGGACCCCCCCCGAGATAGTGCCGCTCCTTCCCCACCGCTCTGCCACCCACAGCATGTACGGGCGGCTGTGCGGCAGGGCTGGAGAGGCGGTCACTTCTTTTTTTTTACTTACGTCGCGCCAAGCGTCGCGTCACTGCTGCTCCGGTGGGCGGCGCTCCAGGCAGTTGCCAGCACACCTAAATTAGGACCCCACCTGGAGCACCGCCCACCGGAGCAGCAGTGATGCAACGCTCCTCTCCAACTCGTGAGGCACCGCAATCGAGGCAACAGTGAGTAAGACGGGACCTGGGCTTAGTTTTGTGTGTGATCTACTACAGCAGTGCATTCTATATGTACTGTACATATACAGTACATATAGAATGCTCTGCAGCAATAGATTTACAATTCTGCTAATCTGAATGGGTTAAATGATCCGTACTACAACTACATATCATGTACTATTATGTACTATGGATCATGATTTAACATATTCATGTTAGCAGGGCAGAATTGTGAGCGCCTCCCACAAGCTGAGCACCGAGACGCGATGCAGCGATCTTGCCCAGCGCCGACTACAAGAGGCACCTCGTGAGGCAACAGGGATCGGAGTGAAACTGTGAGTGAGGAAAGCTGGGACAGGGCTGGCTGTAAAACTATTGCTATAGTGTACTGGACGTGTGTAATGTATATGTAGTACATATATACAGCACACACGTCCACTACACTACAGCAGTAGATTTACAATTATCCCCTGCTAACATGAATAGGTTAAATCATGATCCATAGTACATAACATGTAGTAGTACTATAGATCATTTAAAGTTACCTGTCCCTTTAAGAAAAAGTATCGGTAATTGGTATCGGCAAGTACATGAGGGGAAGTACTTGTAATTGGTCCTGAAAAAGTGGTATCGGGGCATCCCTACTTGTTGCCCCTGCCAGAAATCCAGTGCGCCTGTAACCGCCCATGCACTCTGCTGCACTCCAAGCAGTGTTATAATCTCTGTCTGGTTCTTCTCTGACGACCACAGAATGCCTCTCCCTTATGTAATGGAGGGGAGAGGGAGATGTTCTGTAATCAGTCAGGAGAGAACTGGGCGGGGTTAACATAAATTATTGGGTTTTCTGTCACAAACCAAAGCTTGGACAATGCTGGGTTCCAGGCAGATCAACTGGTATTATTCTGTAGTTGCAGGTTCTATGTAGGGATAAAACATGTGGATATATACCTGTGTGTACTACAGAGATGTACTGCATATAGGTTTTTTTTATTTTGCACAGACATAAACTTTAACTGAACATTTAGGATGTTCTGACCTTTTATAAATTGTCCATTCTTCCTGGAAGAACTCATTTAATAACAAAAAAGGGCAACGGCTCTGGGTCTTCAAGGAGGGCAGACACACAACGAAGCGATAATGGCAAATAGCGCATTTCATTAGTAATCACCTCGTTAATTTCTCAGAAATGATGGTACACGGTAATACAAACAAGTGTTTCTCAGCAACCATAAATTAATTCAACCGAGGAACAATATATCCTAATTGTAATGACATTTTCTGGTAACTTTTTAAATTGTATATGCTTTCTTTTTCAAGTGTCCATAAAGTGTTTGAGCGTATCTGCATGTTTGAAGAATAAAAATGAGACAGTAAAAGATAAGAGAAGTATTCCATTAATCTAAACATGTAAGATTGTTTTCACAATACATGCCCTACACTAGAACACCCCATTACAATACAGACGTATGCTGGTTATACTTTCACAATAAAGCTTCCTTTACAAGGCTGTCATCACCAGTCCCTCCCCATTCTGTATTTGGAAAAAGAACACAGAAGACATGGAAATGATACATAAAGAAGAATATTTGTTCTCCATTAAAGAGGAGAATCCATGTTCAGGAAATGCTTCATAAGTGCCTAAAAGAAAAGCCACTCTTGTTGATTGAAAGATACATAAAAGATTCCATGGCCACTATCTCAGAAGAAATGGGGCAGAGTACTACGCATCCTCTTATAAAAAGCAGAAAAGTACATAACCATAAATTACACCTTTGTTCTTTTCAAATAATGCTACACTTTCTTAAAGGGTATCTATGGTCAAAAAGTACAAATAAATATGTATTTATATTCTGAATTTCCATACGTTCTATCTGAATCCTAATAACATATTGATCTACAAGTTGTAAACATACTTTTTGAAGATGCCCATAGGATGTACTTCCTCAATGCAGTGATACAATTTCTCTCAGCCCTGTAAATATGCACTTCCTAGTGTCACAACTAAACTACGACTCAAAGTATGAACAATGCAACATTATCATTGCTTGCTGGAATAATGCATGATGGAATATGTAGTCTTGAGAAATTGAGATTGCATCACATCAAGCAGCAGAGAAAAATGCAAAGCACACTGGGAACCCAAGAAGTTGGGAAAAAAAGCGATGGGAAGACAGAAGGCAGCACTCACTACATAAAAGGGATTTTCCCAAGTAAGCTTTGAATGCATTACCGAAAACAATTATAGTATGTATTCCTATTACAATGCTGAGGTAATAACAGGATAGTATAAACTGGGACTTTACAACTCCTTTAATCTGCCCCTATTGCTCCCCAGTTTAGCATCCCTGTAAACTTTTGGCAATAGCTTTAAAGTGTCTCTAAACCCAAACAATGAATATTTATTAGATATCTTGTTTCCTTTTTGGTCTGTAAATATACCTTCAAAGGCATTGTGTTATATCTGCTTTACAAGTGCAAAATATATCTGCTAATCTTGCTGGAAATCCAGTGAGCTCCTAACTTCCTTTGCTCTTTGCTGCACTGAAATCTCAATCGTTGTTATCATCCCTGTCCAGTTCGCCTCTGTGACCTACAGAACACCTCTCCCCTATGTAATTGCCATGAGAAGAATGAGAGGTGTTCTGTAGCCCTAACATACTTCCTGTGCTAGGGTGATGACACTGCTCATCCATAAATACACTACAAAATGTGTGTGTTGCCAACCTACAACAGGAAGCGCATTGCCGGTAGGACCACCACGTGGAAATAAAGGAATAAAAGTCAGGATAAAAATCCTAATAGAGGCACTACATCTTAAGGCTAATATTTCTGTCCTTAGGTTTAGATAACACTGTAACTGGTTGTCAACTTAGGGCAGATGCTTCCTCTCTATCATTGTAGCTGGCCCTGTGTAAATTGACACGCACAGAAAAGATTTAATAAGAATTACGATGTAACAACATTATTGTTGCTACATTGTAATAATTCTGGTTTATTTGTAGCAGGCCAAATGTGTCATACAACTTTTACAAATAATGTTTCAATTCTTTTTCAGTTTCATTCATTTAGTTTTTTAAAGTTTTTTAGTGACTGTACAAAATTAGAAAAGGCTTTATTTCAATTGTAAATAATTGCTATGCTTTGTAATAAAATGTAATTTAAGTGTCAATGGAAACAGGTCAAATTATAGAATAAAATGGCAGCTTTCTATCTATATGTTTTAAAACTGACACTGGTCAAACTAGAAGAACATCACTTTTTTCAATTATTACATTGTGTGTCTTGTGATTGCTTAGCAAATAGAACATTTTGCCAAGATTAATTCTTTTTTTTTGCGCTAACAAAAACATACATGTATTACGTTGTCATCTGAAGTAATGACAAAGTTATCTCCAAATCAATAGGTCAATTTTTCCATCCATTGTTTGTTCTCAATTTCTATCCAGCTACAAAACAAACAGAATTTTGTCACTGTATATCGAACAAATGGGAAGAGCTAGTAAAGGAGAAAGTGGAAAATGCACCTCGGGCCACTCTGGACTGGCTGAGGACTGGCACTGAAGAGGTGACAGGGTGGGAGTTTTGAGTAATGTACTGTATATATTTATTTTATAAAACAACTTGTGATCACATCATAATAAACACAAAAAAGTCATACTTTACTAAGTTTTCGTATCCAGTACCAATGCTGACCTCCCTTAGTGTTGCCAAAACACCCTGGATTTCTTACAGAATACATTCAGTAAGGTGCTGGAAAGGTTACTTAGGGAGTTTGGTCACTGCTGTCTCAATTGCATCACACAATTTCTACAGATTTGGGAGACATACATTTTATAGTATAAACCTCCCTTTTCATCTCATTCTAAATATATGAATCATTCCTTACTTTCACCTGGTAATCCTTCCAGTAACACACACCCTGTCCTACAGTGACAACACTTTCTTCCTGTATCAGGAACAACTCCACCTCTCATCTCTATAACATGGGGCAGGTGTTCTGTAGTCCACAGTGGTGAACTGGGCAGGGCTGACACCATTAAGATACGACTGCAGAGTGCAAAGGAAAGCACTCAATGTTTTTTGCGCTTATCGAACAGATATAACAAAGCACTTTAAATGGACTATTTAACAAACCAAAAGGAGCAAAGAACATACTTCATTGGTATGGTTTACATTAGGGATGCACCTTTACCAATACTAGTATTGGTACCGATACTGAGTATTTGGCCGAGTACTCATACTCACCCAAGTGCTCCACGATAGCGGAACTTCCGGTTACAGGGAGACATCCTGCAGTGCCGCGAGTGAACATGGAGCCGACTTCCCGGGTAGTGACTCCTCATTGGCCTGAAAACCGACTCGATACTGATTGGCCGGAAATCCGGTTTCCCGGCCAATCGGCATCAAGCCGGCCAAACAGCATGGAGCCGGCTTCCTGGGCAATCAAGAAGCCGGGCGGTGTGTCATAACCCTGATTGCCCAGGAAGCCGGTTCCATGCTAGCGGAAGTACTCAGTATCGGCTAGTACCAAAATATAAATATCGGTACTCGCCAAAAAAAACGGGATCAGTACATCCCTAGTTTACATAGACTAACCCATTATTATACCCATTAATTACCTGCATTTTTTACCCAATTACTGTGTACTGTTAGATATTAGGACATAGTGGAACTAGGGCAACTGAAGGATGAGAGGCTGCAAAAACCTGCTTCACATATTCTATTAGTTTATATTGTCTTGCATGCAGTAAAGGTGATTTAAATGTTTGCAAATCATTTTGCAAATGCCAGTAACAAAAAATATAATAATAATGAAACTTGAAACTGAAATGCAAAAATGCCAAAGATTTCCTAACAACCAGTATAGTAAATTGTATTGAGGTCATTAATAGTGTACACAGAGAAATGCCAGAGAAAAGCTTACATGAAGATATGAACACACTAATCAAAAGTTTCCCATAAATGTGGCAAATTGGCTAATCAACAAAATTAGGTTTTATAGGGTGAGAGCTGTGTAAAGCTGACCAGACACTTATAGATTATCTGCAGATTTTCTATGGTCAGATGGAAAAAGTGCAACAGATTCCTCCATCTACACTGAACTGTGTGGATGGAGGAATCACTCACACCGGCAAACTTCAGTATCTTGCTAGTCGGCCCCACTGGCTGTCAAAATACCTGAACAATCTGATTGGATGCAGGCATTGTTCAGGTGTTTTGAGAGCCAGAGCGGCCGACTAGCCCCCTTTTTTTAGTTTTTTTTTGTTTTGCGTTTCCTTTTTTTTTTAAAAGCATATTATGACCACACCACACCACTGCTTTTGTACCTCCTTAGTTCTTAGCAACACTGCAAAATAGGCAGATTACATCTAACACTCTGAAAAGTCATGTAATATGGGGGCATAGCGATAGCTATAGACATTAGGTACCATTCATTAGGCACCATTCAGGTGTAGAGAATTATGTATTCTGTTTATGCATTCTGCAAAGCACTATGCAAATGATAAAATAAATGAATACAATGCCATAGATTAATCTATACATGTGTAATGAATGAAATATTTCCTGAAGCAGAGCAGTACTGGTGACCAAGACAATTAATCTTTTAATCTGATTTAGAACAGAAACATGCTTTCTACTCATTTCAGCTTCTTCCCATGCCTGATCTAATCATACATAAATCAAGGCGCTTTTGGTGTAGGTAGTATGCTGTACGCACAGCAGGCTCTTGGTGTAGTGTAATTCTGAGGACCTGTATTAAGAAGTAATCAAGCAATTTGTGGGGTCTCACAATAACTGTTTGCGGCACCGTCAAAATAATACAATTGCCGGTTTTGTTTAGTCACAGTGTGTTACCTGCAATTGTATTATTTTAGCTGTGCTGCAACCAGTTATTTTGAGACACAACAGATTCTTTCCTATTACAGGTTCACTACAGGAACAGGCTACTGACAATACATGTGAATAAGCTATACAAGTGCTTTTGCGCTGCCCCTTTATAGCTGCCATAATGAATAACTCTTTCCCTGACATACACAGAAAGGGTAGTAGCTGTCCAGTTCACACATGCATCCCATGAAGTTCAATATTGATTTTGCATGAGAGAAGCACAGTATTAGATTATTGCAGCCTAGTTCATCCAGTTTAAAAGTCTACTCATTAGTGGGAAAGCCACATTTTATGGAGGTTTTTAGAAAAAAAGCTGAACTCATCAAAAATCAAGACCTGGCTTTTAGCAGCAGTATGGCGAGTCCTAAATTCAAGTCCCATCAGGGAATAGAGTCTGTATGTTCTTGTGTTTGCAAAAGTTTGTTGTACGTTTCCACTAATATATAACCATATTGGTATGTTAATTGCAGTCTACTTAATTAGACCTAGAATATGCCTAAGTGCTTGAATGACAGATAGTTACCTAGATTTTAAAGGTGACATACAATCTATGTATATTAAAATAAAAAAAATTAGAAGAGACATTGGCAAAATACTTATCTCCCCTCCACTATCAAGTAATTCAAAATACTAACAACATTCAAAGCCATCTACAACTCCACCTATACCTCATCTCAAAATATCACACAAACCGTCCTCTCCGCTCCTCACCAGACCTCCTGCTCTCTAATTACCTCCTCCCACGCTCGCCTCCAGGACGTCTCCAGAGTGCCCCCCATCCTCTGGAACTCCTTACCCCAATCTGTCCGCTTATCTCTGTCCACCTTCAGGCGTTCCCTAAAAACCCCTCTCTTCAGGGAAGCCTATCTCATATCAACAGAACTGCCCTTTTACTTCTTCCAATAACACAATTTAAACAAAACAATTATTACTGTTTGTATCACTTGCCCCTCCTACTAGATTGTAAGCTCTCACGAGCAGGGCCCTCCTAACCCTATTGTACTGAAATTGTATTTAGGGATGCACCGATATATCGGCCGAAAATGGCACTTTTGGCTAAATGCCGAAAGTGCAATTTTCCTGCCGATACATCAGCACATCCCAGGTTTCTTTCCTCTCTGCTGGGCGCTGCTCTGTGTCCCAGTGGGGAAGAAAGTGACAGCCGGCCGAGCGCTGCGGGAGGAAAGCGGTGTGAGCGGCCGGTGTCTCTCCTCCCACACTGCTTGGCCGCCTATAACAGTGCGGCAGAGCGTTGTGGGGGCGGAGACAGCGCTGTCACAGTAGGCTGGGCTCTCCTCTCGCACCGCTCACCGTATCAGTTTCGGCCTGACAATTTTTTTTAACTCGGTTTCGTTTTTCGTTTTTTAAATCTCTATTTCGGTGCACCTCTAATTGTATTGTATTGTAACTGTAATGTCTCCTCCATTTTGTAAAGCGCTGCGCAAATTGTTGGCGCTATATAAATCCTGTATAATAATAATAATTTACCAATGCCCATCAGTTGATCAATGCTGCCATTATGTTAGGGGTCTGTTCTTAAACCTATCTGTCAAGCAGACTACAGATCCACTCTAAAGGATCAAACCACCCAATATTGATATCTCAGTTACTGTATACATAGGTTATGGTGATCTGGTCACCCTTTGGTTTCTTATATTGCTTGTGAATTTTACTGATGAGATCACCCTGCCATATTGTTCCTGTTCATCCTATTGCTCCCTCCATATTATAAAATAAAGATCCTTTCATAAAGGTTATGCATGGTGTGTAGACCCAGAAAATCAAGAGATCTTGACAAAATAAGTGTAATAAACAATGGCTAATGTGTGATTTGCACTGGAACAATGGCTAATGTGTGATTTGCACTGGAACCACTGTGCATAGTCTAGAGCAGCCTTTCTCAACCAGGGTGGTGTGGCACCCTGCAATGCCTTCTGGCTTTCTCAAAATTTTGTGGTAGTGGGACTGTGATGTGAAAGGGGGGAACTCTGATATGAAAGAATGACTTCTGATGTGAAAGAGGGGCTCCTAATGCAAAGGGTGACTCTGATGTGAAGCGAGGGAATCTTGATTTGAAGGGGGGCACTTCGATATGAAGGGGGAAACCCACTTTTTTGTATGTTTTTGAATATATAAAATATATGACATTTTAAACTGGGGTGCCTTGAGATTTTGCATCATTTTAAAGGGTGCCATGACTGAAAAAAGGTTGAGAAACACTGGTCCGGAGCTAAGAGACTAAATAGGAACATTCCATAAAATGGCTATATAAATGGCTTACCTTGACAGGTCCTCCAATTTGGACTGAGCAAACTCTAAACTCTTCCTTTCTACATGCTCATGAGGAGTGTGAGCCAGAAGCTCATGAAGAGTTATAATGTACCGAGGAATCTAGAGGGGGAAGAAGCAGCTAAAATATGAGATTATCAAAGTTTGCAGCCATTACATGGCTCTAATTGTACTCTTTAGCCAATTTTGTTGAACAGGTGCTTTTGCATGTGAGATCAAAACATTGATGCCGCCTGGGATAAGGACACACTAAGTGCTGGTCCAGCTACTAAAAGAGATCTTGCCAGGATTGTCTGATACAATGCACACAAGAATGTCATGCTAGGGAAATTCTTAATTTAGAACATGGCAAATAGCTCATAATCACTGATCACTTTTTTATGAGTTCTTTGTTGCCATTAAGGAGATTCACCAGTACTAAAGTAAGGAAGTAAGGAGTAATTTGGTGCTCGTCTAAGATCGATTTTCCTCTTACTTCCTGTTTTTTCTACA
Source organism: Nanorana parkeri (assembly GCF_000935625.1). Lineage (NCBI taxonomy): Eukaryota > Metazoa > Chordata > Amphibia > Anura > Dicroglossidae > Nanorana > Nanorana parkeri. The sequence goes on from NW_017307090.1 coordinate 91,596, forward strand.
GGACAGGAAGTGAAAGTAAACCTTCCTGTTGGAACACTGATGGCAAACACCCCC
>NW_017307090.1:92054-160965 GCF_000935625.1 Nanorana parkeri
AAACATGATGGAAAACCCCCCCCCCCCCCCCCCCCCAAAAAAAAAACAAAAACAAACTGAAAGCGGTTTTAACGTGTAATTTCACTTTCCTAGGCAAATTTGGGAAAATTAAATTACCCCCACCAATCTGCCCCCTCTCCCCCCTCCCGCTGCTCGCACACAACATTGCTGCCCTACAATAGGTATTCCAAATTACACCCACAAATGGAGAGCTTTCCTTGGTCAGTGCAGTCACCTGACCAATTAGTGCTTCTTGCTAAAAAGCGCATCTCATTGGTCAGCGCGGCCAGGAGCGCTTCTCATCAGTCTGTCAGCTTGGAGGATTGAGTGAGTATAACTTTTTTTGGGGATCATAGGCAAAAACGAGCACCTGACCCTTGCAGTGTGGGGGGTAGCCCCACTGCAAGGTTCAATAAAATTTCTGCCCTGAGTTCTTTAAAAAACATAATATAAAGCACTTCGTATAAGATTTAATTATGAGTTAAAATAAACACATTAATTCAGTTTATTGCTCTGAAATTAAAGTATCCATACTCCATTCACAACGCTTTTACTGCTGTAACCATAGCAACACGAGCCATTTGTTTGCCAACCAACCAATAATTATACATGGTCATGCCTCACTGTGTGAAAGACGTGTATTTATCTGTTCAACAAGACAATTAAAATAGGTTATAAATGTCTGCTGTCAAGGACTCCCAGTGGTGAAATGGGACCGGAAATGGCATCTTCTGTCCCTGAGTTACACAGACAAAATATACAAGGACTCGTTGCTCCATGAAAGCAGTTATAGTAGTCCTGATATCTGGATGTGGCCTCATAGTAATCATGTTCCACACATCCGCCCCATTGTAGAGACATACAGCTAAAACGCATCTCATCACTGTGGGCAACAACCCTGTTTTCCCTTTGCATCTACTTTAATGCATGTCTTCTGGTATGAGAATGAATGAAGCAATGTGCTGTTTTCAACAATTACAGATTTTCTTTCACTTATTTTAAAGCAGAACTCATGGCAGATATAAAAAGAACCCAGGCAGATAGGATAACTAATATTTGCAGTTATGTGTTCATAATATTAAATATAATATTAAAGTAGAAGTCTGCGCAAACTGTTTTTAAACCGTGCAGTAGGGATACCCCGGCACTGCAAAGGTTAAGTGCTCGTTTTTGTCTAGGTGCTAAAATAAAAAAGTTAAACTCACCAAATCCTTGGAGCCGGCTTGCTCTTAGACCAGTCCCTGGAGCCTCTCTCCCCCTCTGCTGCAGCGGTCTAAGGCCCCGTGGGTAATCACGTTCTATACACAGTGTATAGGATGTGAGGATGCCGAGTGACATACCATCACTGCAATGGAGGATGAGACAGGCTGGATGGAGTGCTGTGAGAGCCAGCCAGCTCCACGGGTGAGTATGACTTTTTTTATTTTAGCACCTGGACAAAAACAAGCATGTAACCCTTGCAGTGCGGGGGTAGCCCCAATGCAAGGAATAACAACAGTTTTGTCCGGAGTTCTACTTTAAATGTACTTTTAACTGCAGCTAGTCTGAATATATGAATTTTTCTTGATATCAGTGTATTGTTATCCCCTGTACAGCTGCAACCTAACCTGGAATAGGAGGGGCAGCAGTAGCAGCCCCTCCATGCTGAGAGGTGGAGAGAGCAGCCTGCTGCTCCTTCACTATCCAACCACAAGCCTGGTGGAGAGAAGAGACCCAACTGTGCTTTCGCCAGGCAAAAAAAAGTACACTTGCAGTGTGGCAACTCCAGCACTACAAGTGTTAAGTGCTTATTTATGTCTCGGGGCTGGAGTAAAGCAGATTTACTTGCCTAAACCCCACTCCCCCAGTAGTCAGCGCTCACCTTTCCCCAACACTGCAGCAGGTTTACAGTCCCTCAGTGTCCTCACGCCTAATGCAATGCAGGTCTATTGCACCTGCATTAGTTGATATGGCGTCAGCGGTCCTTAGACCTCTGGAATGAAGGGGAGAAGATACTGTGGGGACTGGTCTAGCTGCCTGGGGGCAGCCAGCAGGAGTAGGGATCAGGTAACTAAATCTGCTTTATATCAGCCCTTAGACAAAATGAGCACCTAACCCTTGCAGTGCAGAGGTACTTTTTTGTACACATGGAGATGGGCTTTAAGTGCGCTAGAGAAAAGTGCGGTCACTGGCTTGGTTGTATTGTCTGGCAGGACTGTAAGTTTCAGGAAAATGTATATCCTTTGGCATCTAAAGCAGCTTGCATATATGTATTTCATCTGAGTATTTAGATGTTTGCTTAGAGATTATCTTAAAGGGGGCAATATTTTATCTTTGCTTGAAAACATAAGTCTAAGAACCAGCAAGCATTTAAGAAGCAATGACAAGCAAAAAATAATTTTGGCTGGCTTTACAAATGTTCTAGCCTGCTACACCGAGATGTCTTATAATAAAACCTTAAACCTTGTAGATTTGGATAGGCAGCTAAAGTTGCACACACTTTTCAAAAGTTGTGCCCCCTTCACATTCCTATTTGGTCACTGAGGCCATCTGTCACAAGTGTGACCAATGGAGAGCCTTGAGACAGAGGAAGGGAGAGGCAAGCATACACTAAAACGCAAAGGACAGGAACCAGTATGCACAATATCAACCCGAGGACTGTCAGGCTTATTCACTAAAGGGTGAAGAGTTTGGAGAAGGCAGGAGAAGTGAACAATCTAGGACAACAAAGCTGATTTGTACAAATTCTCCAATTCAGCTCACTTTCCAGTTCAGCTATGTTGTCCTAGATTGTTCACTTCTCCTGCCTTCTCCAAACTCTTCACCCTTTTGTGAATAACCCTGTATGTTTAAAAAGACACTCTGATGAGTGCTATAAAACAAAATGTTGGTAAACTGAGAATACCTGGAACATGGGGTAAGTGAGGAAAGTTTCCAGCATCCTCCCTTCACAGGCTGGATTGGCTTCGTATTGCTTCAGGAGTTTGTCAAAGTCTCGATTTTGCTTACAATTCGCCAGCACTTGCAGACTGTATTGATGATTCCGAACAAATTCTTGGTAGATGTTCAACATCGGCAGCAGAATATCAAACAAGTCAGCTGGTTAAACCAAGGAGATGTAAGAGAAAATGAGTAAAATGACAGAAATGCTGCAGAGGTTACACGATGCAGATCTCCTACTAAGAGCTGACCCCCTAGGTTCTATTCTTCATTCACACAAGCAGGTCACATGTTTCTACATTGAACACATTTATGTTCTATTCTGAAACATTTGCTTTTTTTAGACTGACTTTTTTGTAGGAAATGGATTTATGTAAACGAATTTGAAAACAGATTAAGTAATGTGAGTAAACTGATATTAAAGTGGATCAAAACTGAAAATGTTCTATATTATAGAGAACATCTAGAAAGGTAACTTTGCATAAGCACTACCCTGAAAATGATACATTTTGCCTTAAATCCTTATTAAATATAGCAATGCACTTCCTGATACGTGACTGTGCCTAGGCACTGCTGTCCTAAAGTCTCATTGGCTGGGGGGTCATTAAATATCTACCACGTATTGAGCTGGGGCTCAATACGTGGTAGATAAATGATGAAAGATTAAATGGGTTTAGTAAATCTTTTAAGGTCTCTGCAAAGCTCCACACCGGTTCCTAGTCCTGAAAGTGAGGTGGCTAGCCACAAGACAGTTTCCTTATTCACCAGTGTGCTTTGTGTTGTGTGTCTGCGACCTTCCACCACCCACCATTCTGGGAAGAATATACGTACATCCATGTTTCTATCCTATACCGGCTTTACTCCTCCAAATCAAACTTGGTTGGAGAGACAGTGAATACACCCATAACAACCAACAGAAGTAGTTCCAAGAAACGGATTGCTGTGCATTTACTAAGAATTCAGCACTTTAAAAACCATATTGGCAGCTGCTGATACCATGAGGAAGTGTCAACAGTATTCACAAGAATATTATTATCTATTATATTTATTGTGCATAGTACTATTATTCCAAGTGGTATGTATTCAATTAATGTCTGGGGGTTATTGAACATTCTGAAATGTCATTAAGGGGTTGAGGAGATGAAGAGTTTGGGCTGCTGTGTTGCTCATTGTTCTTCTAATGGGCCTCCTGGAGAGGACACTGCACTTGCAGAACAAGCATCTTCCTATTTAATTCATTCTGTAGATCTGTGCTTTCCTTTCCTCCCCTGCTGTTCCCCAAACGATACCACATTACAGGGAAAACTGGACAGAGATTCTAAACCTTCCCCACTATATCCAAAACTAATGGAAATGTAACATTTTGCTCTTTCGTGAAAGAAAAATCTAATATTTTGCTATCTCCTTCAACATGCTGAAGAAAACAACCCACTGGAGAATAACATTAAATGGCTGATGGTATAAAATGATACGTCTTCTTCAGCTATACAAAAAATGTTAAAATGAAATTTCACACCGCTGACAAGGTATACATCAGAAATTGTTAGCAATAGCTTCTTGATGTAAGGCCCTCATGTATGAACGTGCCCATTACCTGAACTTCCATTACTCAGGGTAGTTCACACAGCCTAAAATAAATGATGATCTGTCATACAACACTCAATACTATTGCTCTACCACTGTGCAGTTTTGACAGTAACATTGTAATTCTGCTGTCGGAACTATTTGGGGCTAAAAGGAATTAAACGATGAAGCCTATACATATTATTCTACATAATGTAATATGGGCATCCTGGAAGCCATCATTGTTCTGTCTATTCTATCAGTATATAAGGTGAATTTGAGTTCATGGTTTCTGGACAAAAACTCTAATATCAGCAATTCTCAGAGCCATACCACATACATTCTCAGGTTGTAAATTTTGGGGTACCAGACCACAACGACAAGATAAGGACTGACCATGGTCTTTTACACAAGACTGTGTAAAAACTGTGAGATTGATGGAATTGCCATGTCTCAAACTTAAAGGACAAAAGAGACTACTATGATATTTTTTTCTTTTCTCATCATAGGAAAAAGAGCTTACCATAAAAGTTACCTTGTATACAATATTATTATTTGATAGGAATGGTATAACCAATCATTTCAATTGCAGTCTCCTTAGGTCAGAGGTCATCTCATGGAATAATATTGGAATTTTAAGGAAAGATCCAAAATTATTCCTGGTCCAACATTTCCCTCTTCAGGTAATTACAGGGACAATTTAAGGCAAAAGGGAAACTTTCCTGATGTCATAATTAGGTTGAGATAAGCTTTCTCCTCCCACATTTTTGGGTGATAAAAGTTAGGAGGAAGTTAAGAAAGGGGATACTGAAAAAAGGAAATATACAGGAGGACGTACACAGACACAGGAGGTAGAGATGGACGGGCTGCCAGGGGGAACTGGCTGATGGACGGGCTGCCAGGGGGAACGGAACCAAACTCGAGTTATTAGTTGATTTGTGAAAATAAGTAGTGAATCTCCTTAATTACAGATCCTGGCTTGTTTTCATAAATTAAAAACTGTTTATTTTATCAGAGTAAACATTCTGACACTGCCAATCATTATGTCATCATAAAGTTCCTTCACCTTTTAGTGAAGTTATGCCACTTTTCTCTGATAAGTGCCAGATGAATCTCACCAAAAAGACCAAATGTAGGAGCTAAACTACACACAGGTTAATCAGCAATGCTTTCTGTTCTTAATATCCTCTGTTATGTTGCCACACACATTAGAAAGACTTCAGGTTGACTGTCCAGACCTCACATTAGCAATACCTATGCCACATTCACTTGTATACAGAGTGTCTAAAACCAGACACACACTGTTAGATTTCCTTTGTCCATCCCAGTGGGCTGAACAAGATAAATCATTAGATTGCCCTATCCATGCTAAACAGTGTGGATAGATGAATCCCTGCTGCGGGCTATTGTATTCAGCTTCCACTGCTCCTGCAGCTGCTGAATACCTGAACTGAATACCTGCATCTGACTAAATGGAACCCCCTTCTGAAGCAGAGAGGGGAACTTATAGGAGCCCTGTTGTTTTTTGCTGTACACAGTGAACAGGCTGGCTCGATAATAACGGGAATAATTTAGGCAACATACACCATAATCATATTAATGCCTCATTTACACGAACGTAGGCAGCTGTACAGAAAGCTGCGCCCAGGAAGGATAGCTGGTGCATGTGGCCGTTTGTTCAACTCAATGACAGGATGCGTCTGCACGTGGCTACATGACGAACCAAACCTGTACATCCGTATAGGTACAGATGCACTCCCTTGGAAGAAATACAACATTTTTACATTCATTTTTTTATCAGTCCTTATTATAACAGATAGAGAAATTAGGTACAAACCACTATACATTCCCTTTAAGAAATTTCCGAGAAACATTTTTCAAGATAAGCCCACCAAACCCAGGGGGGCTTGCTCTATGCGTTCTGGGTCGGGAGGTGGCATGGAGGTGCCATTCAAGTCAATGCTTGCTCTATGCGATCCAGTGCGCTCTGGCCACTATCCGTGCCAGAACTCACTGGATGTGGTGTGAACGGGCCATTGAGGTAAGTAATACACTAAACTTTAAGGAAAGTTTTGGCTGGAGTTGAACTTTAGCATCACACTTCCAAAATTTACTGACACTTTCATAAGCCAACAGACACGTGCAAAGCCTAGTGTTTAAACTATGTGGTGTCATGAAAGAAGGTGTCATAAGAACTGAGATAAAACTAAGCAGTAGATGATCAAGGCCCAATTCTTAGAAATGTCTTATTGTGGAAGAATTAGAAAGTCTGTATAGCTGGGCAAGGGCTGTCAGCTGGGTCTTTGCAGCTAATAATAACTGAAAGCTGCGTCTTTGTGATTATATAAGAACTGAGAAGTGGTTCTGAGTGACTGAATTAGCATTAATGCACTTTTCAAGGGAATCAATCATGTACAGTAAGATTTTTCTAAATTACATTTATTAATACATTTTATGAAAAAGATTTTTAAAATATATTTCATGATAATAAATATGAAATTCGGTTCAGTTAATTAGGCTGCCTGTGGGGCATGAAACTGTCGCTGCAGGCACTGTTTCACACCATTGCTTCTGCCCTGATAAATTGCTTTTGCTTCGTGGTGTCTCGTTTTTAGTATAGTGTCACAGCCCCTCTTATTTGGGGTCATTCACTATTTGCTGCATGAGAGCTGTACAATGGTCCACAATCCTACGAAGCGTGCATGCTTTATACAACTCTCATTCATACTGTGCACAAAACAGAACATGGTCAAGTTTTGCCTGAGGGCCACGTCAGACAGGCGATTCACCAAGGACAGTCAGACATCTAAGTTAATGGAGTTACTCCTCGTCTAGCATGAAATGCTGCAGAATCTCACTCACTACCGAGGGAGCAGGAACCAGGCATTATCTCACTAGTCTAGCCATTGAGTGAACAACTCCAAAAGAAAAGGTAAGTGCTATGATCACCCCTCCTGCTGCCAAGCGCTTAAGATTTCTGCCTTCCTCTTTGTCAGAGCAGGTGAGCAGTAAAAGCTGAAGAAAAAAAAAAACTCAGTTTGTCTGCTACCTTCATATTTTTCCTCCAAACTTTCGTCCAACACTGAAATCATAAATCCAGATTACAGTGAGGCCATCATTTCAATGTGATGCCTTCAGTCAGCTGCATGACAACTAGACTGTATCTAATAGGAGTGCCACATATATTGCTTGTTCATCCAAAAGTGAGAGAGATAACCAAAACAGGTTTTGCATTCACTGTGTACTGTGTTAGTGGACACCCTGTAGTGATGATCATTTCCTATATTAACTGTATGCCACTACTTATCTTTAAGCCTACAAACCCTTTGACAAAGCAAATGACTTTTAAGAAACCAGGGTAGAACATGCATTTTACCTGGTTCTCTTATTTTGTACAGTCTGGTTCAAAAGGAAGCCAAGAAACCTGTAATTCTCCTCTAACCCTTTTATAGTGACTATACAAAGTCAGGAGACATTCACCTGGATAAGTGTGAGATAAGAAGCGAGCCAACAATTTCTTCACAGCTTGTAAATTACATCTATGTTCCTGACTTGTGCATATCATCCACAGGAATTGTTAGGAACAAAGTGCTCATCTACCCATTAGTAATGCTGGAAAAATGTCGCGTTAAAATATCACTAGACTAAACTCCGTTTTCTCTGCAGAAACCCTCACAGTATCTGCATAGATGAAATCTATTGCAAGTTGAGAAACTGTGAATAATTACAATTAAAGCAACTGTTATTAGAAGGACACTAAATCTAGAAACAAATAGGGACCTTATTTATAAAAGCGCCTGAAGGAAGACCTGTAATGGACCAAGTGGTAACCGACACTCCAATATATTTTCTGTCAATTCTTCTTTATTGGCATAAAAGGGTCATGTTACAATATGTAGGGAACGCAGTCAAAACATAAAAAAATCCCATTGCACTCCTAACCGAGTATTACCCATAATCTGTGGGTGGGTGCTGCAGTGACGCGGATGGCACCACCAATCATACCATAGATGGAGTAGTCACCGGCACTCCAATACTTATTCAGCCAATTCTTCTTTATTGACATAAAAAAGTCATGACACAATGTGTAGCAACGTTTTCGGAAACATATAGGTCCCTTCATCAGGCTCTCTCTAATATGAACAGCTGTGCATTGCCCATTGTTGTACAGTGATAGTTTCATCCAAAGATAATGTAAGGGTGATATACCACCAACCTACAGACTAGGCTAATTTGAAGAGGAACTGATCTCTGAAAGCTGTGCCCCGAAAAAAAGGCAGGCAGAGGGCCTGTGGTCTACCTGAATCTGATTTTCTCCCATTACTGACTAACCTTGCCTGGTTCTGCACTGTGTCTCTGTGTGGACATGGTCAACTGGGTAGTGTTTTGCTTCCTGATGTCAGAGCTTCCAGCAAGGAGAACAGTAAGCAGAAACATTAGTGACATTACCAAATCACACTCCAAATCTCATTAAACTAGCTGTCACAGGCAGTAGTGCCTTTGATCTTACACTGGAAATATACTGTACAACTATGAGGGTCTGGGCACCCTCACATACAGGAAGTACAAGGCTACTTTTCAAGAGGAATTTAAGTCAAAGGGTTTTTTAGGGTGCTATTTAGGCACAATTAACACTTCTGTATAACATAGTAAATCTTCACAGTTTAAGTTCAGGTCCACTGTAAGTAGAAGACAATTAATATGCAACTATGTTTTGGATTGAAGGAAGAAACTGTGCCACCTGGAGGAATCCTGGACTAAATTTGATTAGATTGTGCTACTGGTGAGTTCACTTTTTGAGTTTAGGTCTATTGTAAGCGGAAAACAATTGACATTCCACTATGTTTTGGACTGAAGGAGGAAACTGTGCCACCTGTATAATCTTTGTTTAGATTGTGCAGCTGGTGGGCAATAATCTTGGGGAATATTAGATTTTTGTTTACTCTCTATGAGAAGCGATGCCCAGGTTAGAATATATGCATGTATTTCTACTCAAGAATAAGACATATACTCACTTTATGTCCCAATTACCCTATTAAGCATTTGCTTTCTACCAAGATGTCTCTGGAAAGAAGTATACCTTGCCATTATCAAAGCTGTTCAGGCACACCTGTGCACATGAACGACTAAACAAAAATGATAAACATCTTGCTCAGGACAGAAAAAATATCACTTGATATAGGAGCAGACATAAAAATAAATGTTTCCAAGTACTTTGTATTCAGTAACAGATTGGTTATTAAGAGAAGCAATCAGATATATAATTCAGTTTGATAAAAAAGTAATGCTGTTTAAACTAACATAAGGAAGACTTCAAAATTATATGAGAATATCAAAAAGCCACACAAGTCCCAAACCTCAAGGCAGTAGCCATTCTGCTTGGCAGCTCTCATTCATGTATTATTAAAGGCATTAGAAAAAAAGGCTCACATACCTAAAATTAAAGTAGGCCAGTTGGTAATTCTGGCTTTCAAACCCTGGTGAAATATTTCATGAAGAAACATGATGGTTTCGCTGAAAGAGAAAAAAAAAAAACCACAACACAATTTATTGACGCATTATTATCCCTCAATGGCAATTACTGCAAAGATCAAATATTACTGGTAAACAGCAATTCAATATTTAACTTGATTTTCAATACTTGTATGAAGAAAATATTAATGGTGTCTGCAGTAGGCCTGAAAATAATGAACAATGATATACATAAATAATACATCAACAAAGAATGAAGAATATAAAGGTGAAATCACAGGTCATCTAACATAAAGGTCAGTATTAATTAGCCAGTTCTACGTAAACAAGACACAGCTGGCAGCCTTAACAATATGACTGTAAATTCATAAAATTATAGACTACTCTATGAAGATATGGCAGCAGTCTCACTTAAAGCACTGTAGTAAATACAACTTTATTAGAGGAATTGTGACATATACACCATGCATCCATAACATTATGAGAAGTGAAATAAATTACATTGATTATCTTGTTGACTCCTGGAAGTAGGCGGGATATAATATGCAGCAAGTAAATATTTTGTCCCTGAGGTTGATGTGTTATAAGCAAGAAAAAGGGCAAGGGTAAGGATCTGAGCGACTTTGACAAGAGCCAAATTGTGGTGGCTAGATCACTGTGTCAGAGCAACTCCAAAACTGCTGCTCTTGTGGGATGATCCCGGTCTGCACTGGTCAGGACCTACCAAAAGTGGTCCAAGGAAGGAAAAACAGTGAACCAGCAATAGGGTCATGGGTAGCCAAGGCTCACTGATGCACATGGGGAGTGAAGGCTGGCCCGTGCAGTCCAATCCAATAGAAGAGCTACTATAGCTGAAAGCAATGAAAATGTTAATGCTGGTTCCGACAGAAAGGTGTCTTAACACACAGTGCATCACAGTTTGTTGCATATGGGGCTGTGTAGCCACAGAACCGCTAGGGTGCCCATGCTGACCCGAGCCCACTGCCAAAAGCGCCTACAATGGACACATGAGCATCAGAACTAAAGAAGAGCCACATCATAAAGACCCCCATCTCTTATGACCTTGGCTTCAACAGACATGCCATAAAAGCCAGCGACCATGAAGCAGGGTGGTAAACTGGACTTTGGTACAGAAGATCCAGGCAAAATAAAAGAGTCCACAGGGTTTCTGCCAGAAGTCTTTTGCAGCCAAACCCATACACAGCAAAGCTCTGCATGTGCATACTTGCTGCAACTGGGGAGACTACCAGGACCTATATCATCCTGCCTGTCACCCATTCGACAAAAGGAACGTAGGTTTTCCTTAGGATTTCTCCAGCACCTAGACACTAGGCTAATAACTGAATTGTCCTGAGCTGCGGAGTGGGAGTTGACCATCAGCAGCAGCAGCCATTGGGATGTCTTTTGTTTCTCTAGATGAACCTAGCATTCTGCTCTTGTAGGTGGCACTATACCCAGTTGGTGATTCTAAAGCAGAGGAGTATATTCCAGTGAAAGAGAAAAATGTGTTTAAATATACAAAAAGCTCACCAAAAGGCCCCTATATGTGGGACATATAACTGGGAAATTTCACATTGAATTTTACCTTGAGTTGAGCTTTATGTCACTACTGCAAATTCAGTTATCACAGAACAATGGGGTGCTACAAAATGTGTATATTTTACTTTATCGTTATCTTTCCTAAATTCCTATTAACTGTCCTTTCCCGATAGCCTACTAAGAAATCACAAGAAATATCAAAGGAGATAAGGAACAGCATGTGCAAACATTGCAATCCAACAGTCAATCCTAGAGACTGCTATTAGATTATGACATAATATCTAGGCACGCAGTGTTTCTCAGAATACCAATTGTGTTTTAAGATTCCATTATGTCAGTCATGTTTCCAGGTTAAACTCAGCAGACTGAAAGGAGCTTCGTGCAGCGTTTTATCATCAGTGTGAATGATCGAACAGGAAAGATAAATCATTATGTTCCAAGATCATGTCAGTTCTATAATAGCCACTGAAGATAAAATTTAGCTGCTGTCTTACAAAAAAAAATGTTGTCACCGGTGCATAAAAAAGTACAGAACCAATTTAACACCTTCATTGCTAGAAGCCTTTGAGGAATGAATGTTGGAATTCTTAAGGCCTTTCCTATTATCTAAAGTGCTCAGCTTCTTGTGTAAATCATCTGTGCAGTTTAGCAGAATGAAGTACAGTGCCAGGCAACAGGTTATGTACACGAAGTACTTCCAGATCTGCCTATATCGATTAACAAATGGCAGGGCTTTAATAGCACAAAAACAATTATAACTTATAGAAACATGTTTCCTGCAGTGCTGGTTATTGTTTCCTGCAGTGCTGTTAATAGCCATTTTAGGCTACAAAAAGTAAGTAAAAGTAAAAGTGGCATTTGGAAATCATCCTCTATGGAATTACTAGACAGGAAACCAGCTTTGTAATTGAGACCTTGCAATCTCTTTGTCATATTCATTTTATATAATGAATATACAGTATATCCTTAATAATATATTGACTAAGTTAGAGTTTTGTTTCCACAGCACAGTTTCACTTTACCACTAAGGCTAACCTAATTTTGCAACTGGGGGATTCTGCCTCTTCTTGGTCTTCCTCCAGTGACATCACACCTTCAGAATACAGAATGGTCTTTTCTCAATGAGATCCCACCTTTATGACACCTAGTTTGGTCTTTCCCCTATAAGATCTCTCCACCAGTACACACACACTGGCCTATCCCTTGTATCCCTCCTCCAGCATGACTTGCCACCTTGCTTCCTGATTAGCAGTGAAGCCGTCTCCATGCTTCCCACCACTAGGTGACAAGAAAGCATGGAGCCGGCTTTCTGGCCAATCAGTAAGCCGGGCACCATGTTATGATGCAGCGACCAGCTTTCTGATTGGCCCGGGAAGCCGGCCCCATGCTCCCTCGTCATGAGGTGACGAGACACCAATCAGGAGCCCGGGCAACGAGTCGTTACACGCTGCCCGGCTTCTTGAAACGGAAGCATGGAGCCGGCTTCCCGGCCAATCAGGAAGCCGGGCAGCGTGCAATGACTTGCTGCCCGGCTTCCTGATACCAGAAGTATCGGGCTAGGCATCGGAGCATTTGGGCAAGTACATGTAGTCACCCAAATACTTGGCATCTGCATCTATCGTGCATCCCTAGATTAATTAATACGTTATATGTCACCTTTATATGTTCCTGGATTTCCGCTTTAAGCAAGAAAATGCATTTAATGGAATCATAACTGACTGTATATACAGTATGAGTCAAATGGTTGTCACCTGTTGAGGAAAATGCTGCTCACATCATCATGACTGATAGGTGGCTTCTTGGAACTTGCTGCCATCCTCAGCGGCCGAAGAAAGCAGTTCACAAGGATATAGAGCTGATGTACATACTCTGCCTCGGCCTCAACCATGTTAAATACTATTTGATTCCTTTTCCTCATGCTTTCTGCATGTGGTGAACATATGTAATCTTGAACAATTGTCTTCCACTTTCTTCTGCACAGCCAACCACGCATAAAGCTCTGAACCTGAACAGAAAAATGATGTTAGAGAAACTGAAGCATTAAACTCCCCCTGTTTTACCAATTAACAAAGGAGATGTCAACATAGAATGAAAGCCTTAGGATAAACAATACATATTCTTCCAACAATATACATGTTAATCTAACAGTAAGGGGTCTATTTATAACCAGTTAGCAGAGCCATTTACCCTGCAAATCTTTCTGAACATCTGGTTGCTGCAGAAAGACGCAAAAATAAACATTCTTAGATATATTTTCTGTTCAGATTGAATCTATGTAATGTAATACTGCAATATGGCCACTAGGCGGAATTGGGGAGCATAGGAAATACGTTCTTATTTCCTATGCCCCTCAGCTTCATCTAGTAGCCATAATGCAGTATTACATTACACTTAACCTGAAAAGATAATACTGTAGGCTAACAAATATTATTTTTGCCTCTATTCGCACGAAACGTTCACAGAGATTCCCAAGGCAAACGGCTAAACACTGTGATTTGTCTGTTCAAAACAAAATGTAAAAGCTGATTGCATTCCTGGCAGATTAACAGGTATTTGCCTGTACTTGTAGGGTCTCGGAAATGTGCATGTATTGCAGGAAATGTACTGTATGTGGTTTTTTTTTGCCTTGCCATTAATTTTAAGTACACTATTGTAAACTGCAGAAAGGATAGTACACTCCCAAATACTCTGGAGTACAAATCGGCCCCTACAGATTTCACTGACACCATATATTCTTTTTCTGACTGAATAAAAAAGAAACATACATAAACTAGTAGCAAAAAAAAGCAACTAGAATTCATACATTAGAAAGTATTATATACAAAAATCTTACTATCATTATCCAATCAGCCTGATTGAAATCATCTAAATACTTATTGTTTGCAATAAAAAAAAACTGGCATGCAGAGCCACTTACTCATGCTTCTATCTATGCTGTTTCCCAATACTGGTGCAGGATACTTTTTCTTGTTCAACCATTTAACAGTTTTGCACATGTACTGTGTAATAGAAAACATATTTAGGAAACACCTAGCCCGAAGAAGAAAAGGTTTCATTTAAAAAGGAAACCTGCTCGAAACCTGCTCCCAATAAGCCATACATGGCTTCTTCATGAGGATGTTAGGACAAGTGTGGACCAGTAGAAGCAAGGACATGGACCGGAACTATGGAGGCATGTCCGGATGCCGAGCAAAACAAACGACAAACGCACTCAACAATTTGTCACCAGTTATACAGTAAGGTGCACACGAAATGGGCTTTGAACAGTAAAACAGTGCTTTTAAGGAGGCTGGGCTTCCTCCTGACAAACCTGCACCCAATTTGAAATCTTCTGCCCCTATGTGCTCTAAGATGGAGACTCTCATAGTTTAGAGTTAGGACCGCACTATAAGAGGTGCCTTGGCGCGGCAGTGCGGCTTTCACATCCTCTGCAGAAGACGTGTATCCAAGCCTCTGTTATTATCCTTAGTGGTGAGACAAGTTGTTTTACATGCTGGTTTGTGAGTGTGCCATGATGCCTTTCTACTGTTTTAATGTCCGGACGCCGGCCCCCCCTAGAGGGCTGCAAGAGGGGAAACCACGGCGCAAGGAACGTAACAGCGGAAGCACGTCCGGGGGAGTAGTGGGAGCCTATGATATGTCAACATAGGCGGTGCTTCCATAGCTCCAGGCCATGTCCTTGTTTCTACTTGTCCACACTTGTGCCAACTACCACTTCGTGACTATCTCATCAAGACATTGTGGGACTCAAACTACATTTAAATCATTGTGGAATCAGTATTCAAATATTGGAGCTTATATATGACATATATACTTCATGGCTGACTTTTTGATGTTTTTAGCTACTGTTTTAATTGTTATGAATAAAGTTTACTTTGTTTTAATTGAAGATTTTGTTTGCATACCTTAAAAGCCCCCACCAGGCTATATGCCTGTTTTTATTATGTAGGTAAAGTACACTTCTGTGCTGCTGTCTGATAGACATGTGGTAAATGTATGCCTGGAATCACTATGAAGATACCATTGGACAGTGAAAGTTTTATTCCATTGTTTGCAGCTTACCTTCTTGATTTTCTTGATGTCAGGATCTTCATCTTCATGGTTGATGTGGTAGGGACGCATCCGCTCCCTTGTTTTATTGACAGCTACAATCTGGTAAACATCACAAAGCATATGTTAAAGGTCACTTTAATTCAACAGCAACAAGAAGATGAAATCAGTTACTGAATAAAAAGAGCCATGTGCCTTTAGCTGGCCATACATCATCTGATTTTTGTCAGAAGTCCAGTGAAGCCAAATGGCAGATACCAACATTCCAGTTACAATAACCATTAATGCCATCTGATAAAAAATTATTTACAGTCTGAATTACTGTATATTGGCTACTATAATTCACAGAATAAGATAATTACAGTCTGAAAGTTATTGGCTACTGCTCAAATCATCAGGAACACCCTATTTTGCACAAATTAGAATAAACAATCACACAATGTAAGATTAAACTATGCAATGCTTGCTTGCTCACCATATGACTCATGGACAATGGACACTATCAATGATACCCTTTTTTTTTTTTTTAATTCTTTATTTTCAAACAAAAAGGGAGGGGTACATTGAAAGATAGAACATGTAGAGACCACATGGTCTCGCATATTGTGTAAATACCAAACAGTGAGTCATATAGTATAAAACTTGATAACAGGTTGTAAGATCGGTTCAGGTAATAATGTTTGCCCCCTCCCTTAAGGCATTTTATGGTGAGCTTGCTTACCGGTCCTCCTCATGGGGCAGTGGAGTCGTTATCTGGTAGGTTTGCTGTGATAATCACCCCCGGTCTGCAGAGCTCAGCCGTTTAGCTGCCACTCGCCGCCATGCTCAGGCCACGCCCCCCCCAATGATACCCTTTTAAACTGTTTGTTTACCAGTTACATTACACACCCCTAACACACTTCATCTAAATCAGTAGTAGCCAAACCTCGTCCCCCCAGCTGAAGTGAAACTACAAGTGCCTTCATGCATCTGGCTCTGGGAGTCATGCCTGTGGCTGTCAGAATCTTGCAATGCCCTATGGGATGTGTAGTTCCACAACAGTTAGAGGGACAAAGTTTGGATACCTCTGATCTAAATTCTTTGGGCATGTGTAGTGCACCCAGTCCATTATGCCACATTTACCGGTAATGACCAGATGTCAAAATGACTTCTCTTATTCAGAAGTGTAAGCCGACACTCACAGAACAGTCTGCGGTTGTCAAGAAGAGTTACGATATAGCAATGTTAATATTGTATCATTGTAACTTTTTGGTTCATTCATAGCAGATAGAGAGGGGTGACTTTTGATCTGCATATGACGTCATGAACTGAGTTCCTAGTTAACCCCTTAGTGATCTTTAGATAACCCTATGTAGCCCAAATTACCTTTTTTAAATTTCCGGTAGTTTGATCTTTTTTAGTATTTTTTTAGTGACGCATTTAAAAAACATTTGCAAATAATTTGTAAATAACCTTGGTGTGCTTTGTAATATAAACAAACTTTTAGTGTCATTATACACAGGAGAAATTATAGAATACAGTGTACATATTTTAATTGACAGGAACACTTGTTTAAAGACTAACCCTGGTCAAACTAGAAAAATAGGATTTTTGTACTCCCCGTTACATCCTTTTCTCTCCGTTCATTGAAGGACACAGGGCAACAGATCATAGATCCTGAATGGTAGGGTATATCGCCACCTGCAGGAGTAGGACGCTAGGCACATAACAAAATGACAAGACAGCCTAGGGGCAGTCCCTGCTGGTGGCCCAACCCCCCACTTGCTGACAAGTCTCCAGTAAGTGTAAGCGGCGTCCACCGCATATGCCGATGCGTTCCAGCTTGGAACGCACTCGGCATCGGCACGATGACGCAGCTGTTCGGACAGTAGGCCATGCAGGCCATGACAGTAAGTAACAAGCAGTTAGGAGTGTACCGCCCTGGTGGTTGATTTACGCCACCGCGGTGGCGTTGTCCGACTGGACCCGAACCGCCAGATCCTGAAGCCGGGTCGACCAATGAAGGAGAGAAAGGCGAATTGCCCGATGTTCCAACACATTTATCGACAGACGGGACTCCTCCGGCGATCAAGGCGCCCAGGACTCCCCCCCAGCCCGTCATCCGTGGTGACTACCGTCCAGTGCACAGGAAGGAAAGACTTCCCCCGCACCAAGGCCGGAGAATGAAGCCACCACCGCAAGGAGGCTCTCTGAATTTCCCTGTCCAGGGATAGGGGGGACTTGTCCCACTATATCCAGGATGTTCCTCTGCAGGGTCCTGGTTTGGTGCTGCGCAAAGGACACCGCCTCGAAGGAGGCCACCATGAGACCCAGGACCTGCATGCAAAAGCGAATGGGCGACCACCGTCGAGTCCGCAGCCGCCTGGAGGCCGTAAAAGCGGGGGGCCTCGAGTAGCGGCCGCCGTACGAGCAGCGCTATCCGCGGATGCGGCCGCCTGATAAGGGCGGCAGTAGGAGGCCATTAGAGCGCCAGCCCCCCACCTACAACCCCACATGAGCCCCTCCAGGGGCCTAAGCAAGCCCAGACAGAGGCCGTGGAGCCACCCGGAGGCCCCAATCAGACCGGGGCCTCCCGTAGCGGCCGTCCAACGAGCGGTGCAAGCCACGGACATTTCCGCTAGTATCAAGTGGCCAGAACACCCCCAAAGCCCAAGTCCCCCCAGAGGAAGCCCCCACAGGAGCCAAGCCATCCATGGACCCCCGCAGAGCACCATGAGGTAGGGGGAGGGTTTGGAGGGGAAGGGAGAGTGGAAAACACAGGAGACTGCAGCCGTGACAGGGACCAGTGCAGCCTCCAATCTTACCTCAGGTCCAGGTCCTCACGACATCCACCGGAGAACCCACATACATACCCCCACGAGGGAAGACCGGATTCCATGGCCAGGATCCAGGAGAAGTAGGGAACCGGCAGAAAAACGCCCACGTGGCCGCATCGTCGCCAGCCTGCAGGGAGTACAGTGACCGGTGGGCCAGGACCCCCGGTCATAAGCACCCCCCAGGACGAACCCATAGGCGTCAGGGAGGACCACCTGTCGCAGCCGACCCACCGTGGCAGAGTCTGCATGCGCTCGTCGGTCACCCAGGGAAGACTACAAGGATCTACAGTCATCCAACATGTCGCCTTGGGGACACTTGCTAGAAGAAAAAAATCAAGTCAAACGGAAGAAAGGAAAACAATTCTCCAGAGAAAAATGTTTAGCTCCTTACTCCTGACGCTAGGCAAAAAACTGGAGACTTGTCAGCAAGTGGGGGGTTGGGCTGTCTTGTCTTTTTGTTATGTGCCTAGCGTCCTACTCCTGCAGGGGGGCCATATACCCTACCATTCAGGATCTACAATCTGTTGCCCTGTGTCCTTCAATGAACGGGAGAGAAAAGTGAAATTTTTTTGTTCAATTATACCTTTTCTTTTTTGATTGCATAAACATTTTTTATTCAGAACAATATTGCCAAGAGAAAGCCTTGTTTGTACTAAAAAACAATATATTGGACTTTTTATTTTACTTTCATTACATTGTTATCTTACGTAATGACTAATGTATTGCTGTATTCTAGGCTCTTAGCGGAAATGTAGAAATTGCTCTGGTACATAAGGTGTATACAGGTGTGAGAACTGACGTGGTTAAAAAAAGGAGCATATTACATTTTTGTTTCCCAATAAAAAAATGGGATCTTTGTTGTTACATGTAATATCTTCTGCATTTGGAATCTCTGTCTGCAGAAAAATGGGCCTCAATCTTCTTACAATGGTGCCTGTTTATCCTATATACACAATACAGCTCCACACCCCCTCCCGCACCGGAACGCAGAGAGTCTGCCTGCTTACATTCCAGTACACATATGTTATATACAGACATTCCTCGGTTACCGACTTACCTGCTTTGCGACCACTCGCACTTACGACGGACCGACGATCGACCTCCGACCTCGCGTGTTAGCGTCAGTGCGACGTGTCGCCGGCAGAAGTGATGTCCTCCGATCTTCACTGCGGGTCCCGGTAAGTATTTTCATTGCCCGATGTACAGTACACTGTTCGGTACTGTACATCTGCAACGCTATACAGTACTGTACAAATGCAGTACAGTACTGTATAGAGTTCCTCACTTAACGACCAATTCGTTTAACGACCTGGTCGTAGGAACGGAACTCGGTTGTTAAGTGAGGAATACCTGTAAATATATAGCCCTACATGTCCTCTAAAAAACAATATAAAATATCTGTGGGTGTACTTAGTAAGAACGTATATTAGTGCTGTGGAAGAATCACACAGCAAAAATTTTAAAGTGCGTCAGTAATTAACGCACAGAAACTATAAACAAGCCATGAAGGGGGTAAATTGTATTTCCACTTTTGCAATCAAAATTGAGAAAACCTCCACTGAATGTTTGTTATGGGTTCCTATTTACACATCATATCTAAAATAGATTAAAAAACAATATGTCTAACCTTTTAGATATCTGTATTAACAGGAAACTATGACTGCCCTAAGAGAAAGAATAAGGAAAGACTGAGCTCCCCCCTCATAAAATGCAAGAGCTTTAACCCTTTGCTAGGACAGACAGCATTCAAATCTAGTTTACAACTGTTAATGAGGTCTGCCAGCTTAGTACAGACAGCATTAATTATTGCAAACATTACCCTCCTCAGCCCCCTTGCATCCCAGAGAGAAATTCTGTACAGTACAGCTTTTCTTTCAGAATAGAACTTGTTTTGTGCAAGCAGCAATGTAACATTTTTTTAAGTTATGTGAATGGGAACATGTAACAAATATATAATAAGTATTATCCCAATTTGGCTGCAAAAGTGGAAATTCACTTTAAATCTGTAAACGAAGTAATGATTTATAAACACCATTTCCCTGTAGTTCAGCCGTGTTCTTGCTGTAATATCGGTGTCCTGGGCCTGTACTTTTTTACTAATGACTGTTATCCCATATCACATATGTGTGCCTAACACCTCAGGACGAATACAAAATAACTGTTTTGTAGATTCTGATACTCCTCCCAAAAGGAACATTATGCTTAAGATTCTTAGAGGAAAGTTTTTCTATAGCACTAATTTGCCTTTAATGCAGCATGGTAAATGAAGACCCACCACAACAGAGATTAAAGGCATCAATCGAACTTTGCATCCTTTGTAGCTTCCACCAAATGACTTCATAACAGCAGGATTTTCATAATGATTCTCTCTTATGATTACAATACTTTGTTCAACCATGTTTCACAAATCCTAACTACCACTAAGGGACAGGATTCTGAATTGCTTCAAAATATTATGCAACCATAGACAAAAATTAATAAGCATTCCTTTGAAAAAAGAAAGAAATTCCCATCTATGAGAAACTTAAAGTAATAGTAAAGTCGAAATGTTTACCCTTTTTGAAATGCTGATTAAATCACTTCACAATGGATGGTGCTCCTTGATGTTAAAAATTCTAGTTTCCTAAAGAATCAGCTGGTACCCTGAGGACTGACCCTGGCATCTTGTTTTAAAGTGGCTCCTTTCCCTTGCAGGGTCCTATGGAGCCACCCTTGTGGGTTCTAGTAAGCTGTGTGTGTCTTCACCAACACACAATGAAGAAACAGGATGTCACCAGCACACCGGAGAAATGTGTCCAAAAAAAACGTCTTTTATAGGTGCATAGACATATTGTCACAAGAATGACGACATTTTGGTGTCTCTCTCTCTCTCTATCTATATATCTCTATCTATCTCTATATCTATATATATAGTTTATTTTTATCAATTAACAAAACA
Organism: Nanorana parkeri; assembly: GCF_000935625.1. Taxonomy (NCBI): domain Eukaryota; kingdom Metazoa; phylum Chordata; class Amphibia; order Anura; family Dicroglossidae; genus Nanorana; species Nanorana parkeri. Next base: position 113,352 of record NW_017307090.1, read on the forward strand.
GAAAGTAAATGAACAGAAGAGAAATCCAAATAAAATCAATATTTGGTGAACCGCCCTTTTCCTTCAAAACAATATAAATTCTTCTGGGTACACTTCACAGTTTTTGAAGGAACTCGGCAGGTAGGTTGTTCCAAACATCTTGGAGAACGAAGCACAGATCTTCTATGGATGTAAGCTGCCTCAAATCCTTCTGTCGCTCCATGTAATCCAAGACAGACTCCATGATCTTGAAATCAGATCTCTGTAGGGGCCAAACCATCACTTTCGTGACTCCTTGTTCTTCTTTACGCTGAAGATAATTCTTAATGACATAGATGTAGGTTTGAGGTCGTTGTCCTGCTGCAGAATAAATTTGGGGCCAATCACACACCTCCCTGATGGTATGGCATGATGGATAAGCATCTGCTTGTATTTCTCAGCATTGAGGGCACCAATGATCCTGACCAAATCTCCAACTCCATTGGCAGAAATGCTGCCCCAGACTTGCAAGGAACTTCCACCATGCTTCACTGTTGCCTGGACTCATTATTGTACCGATCTACAGCCCTTTTTCTGCAGCCCAGTTCCTATGTTTTCATGCATAGTTGAGTCGCTTAGCTGTCACAATCTGAGATCAGGCTTAGAGTCCAGTAGCTGAAACAGCAGGCAAATTCGTGGTATAACAGGCCGGGTTTGGTACACAAGCAGACGATAGTAGTATAGGAGCAGGCAGAAACGTAGTCAGCCGAGGTCAGTAGCCAGAGGTTGGAAACGCGTAGCAGTATGAGCAGATTGTATCACAGAGGGAGCAGGAAGCAAGATATTGGCAGGAGCAAAATAATCTGGCAAATAGGAAGTGCAGAGGCATGGCTAAAATAGGAAGTTCAAGGGAGGAGCAATGAGTTCAGAGTTCAGGAGAAAATAGGCTTACCTGAGGATTACACATGAGAGCAGGCAAGGAGCTATTCAAGGTTTCAGAGTGGCTCAGCAGGTAGCGCCACCGCCAGACACAGCAAAGGCCCTAGGTTCTGATCCGGATCCTGACATTAGCCTTCTTTGCACATTGGAGGTATGGCTTTTTGGATGCAATTCTTCCATGAAGACCACTTCTGGCCAGACTTCTCCAGACAGTAGATGGGTGTACCTGAGTCCCACTGGTTTCTGCCAATTCGGTGCTGATGGCACTGCTGGCCATCTTCCCATGTCAGACGGAAGTAACCATGACGTGTCTTTCATCTGCTGCATTGTTTCCTTGGCCGACCACTGAGTCTACGGTCCTCAACATTGAACAGCACATCTTGAAACCCCAGTCTGCTTTGAAATCTTTCTCTAGGAGAGACCTAGCTGATGCAGTATAAGTACCTTGTGTCTTGTTGCTGTGCTCAGTCTTGCCATGGTGTATGACCTATGACATGAAACACAACCTCACCTTAGTAGCAGAGTTTTAAGCCTCCTACACAGCTGTTTCTGTTTCAGTTAATGACTGTGTTTCAACCTACCTATGAAATTGATGATCATTAGCACCTGCTTAGTCTAATTGGTTAATCATACACGTGACTCTAATCCTACAAAATCCCTGACAAGTGTAAGAATTGATGCTAGTTTGAAGCCAAAGGGTAGTCACACCAAATATTGATTTGATTTAGACTTATTCTTTCTTCTGTTCACTCACTTTGCATTTTGTAAATGAATAAAAATAAACAATAAAAATATATACTAGGGATGCATCGATACCGATACTGGTATTGTCATCGATACCGAGTGTTTGGGCGAGTACTCACCTAAATGCTCTGATACCTTACCAGATACCGGGTAAGAGGGAGATTTCCGGAGCAGCTCCATGCTGTTGGGCATACTCCATTCTGATTGGCCGGTAAGCCAGGTTCCCAGCCAATCAGCATCGAGCCGGCCAAACAACAAGGAGTCGGCTGCCCAGCCAATCAGGAAGCCGGGCGGTGGGTCATTACCTGCCGCCCAGCTTCCTGACTGGCCGAGAAGCTGGCTCAATGCTGATTGGCTGGGAATCCATCAAGCCGGCCATACAGCATAGAGCCAGCTTCCCGGCCAATCAGGAAGCTGGTGGGCGGGTAATGACCCCCCCTCCTGGTTTTTTCAATGGCCGGGAAGCCGGCTCGATGCTGATTGGCCGTGGGTAATTACACACCGCCCGGCTTCCTGGTTGCCTGGAAAGCCAGGTCCATGCTAAATTGCTAGCCGAAGTACCAGTATAATTACTCGGTATCAGTGAGTATCGAAAGATAAATATTGGTACTCTTCCTCAGTACCGAAAAACCAGTATCAATGTATCCCCAATATATACACTTGCCTAAAACCTTTTGCCCAGTACTGTACATATATATATGTATATATATATTTATTGAGAGAGAGAGAGAGAGAGAGAGAGAGAGAGATACTGTATATATATCCACACAAACACAGCAAGACAAGGCAAATCCTTCCTGCTCCTCTCTCTTCTCCAAGCTAGTATATGGATAGTTGCTGGAGACTGCTTTGTCCCTTCTAATCTTGTACTGGACATGAAGTCCATGGAAGCCACACTGAGAGAGTTGGAGCTGTTTGGAAACATGATTACTGGAAATGCTTGGGGAAAAATGTTAAAACCACTTTAAAGCACACCGAAAGGAATTAACTGATATCTAGTAGTATGGGTAAAATGGATTCTCTGGCTATGATTACAAGTGTGACACAATCATGTTACAAATAATTTGCTTAAAAGTCTAAACATTTGGTCGTATGGTCTTTGTTTTATGGGAGCATCAGAGTTTAGATTGGCTCAGTCTTCCCTTTTTCAGAAATCATGTGCCAAATGGCAAGACTTTAACAGACTGGGAAAAACATAAACTGTAATGTGCAAATGTTTTCACATCCTTTCCAATTGATCCACTAGACTAGAGCAATGTTTTGTAAAATATCAGAACTTCATGGATTCAATAGGCCTTCATCCAAGTCAGGTGAAGGCAATTTAATAAATCATTTAACTCTGTAAACATCTTAGGGTGTTGTGCATTCATTTCACAGCAATAGGCTCATCTAAGCAGAACAGGGCGATTCTGAAAATAACAGTAACAGGATTCCTGCTTACAATTTCCATGTTCAGTAAGAAATGAAAGTTTAAGTGTACCTAACCAGGCCAGGCAGAAGTGCAGGCTCAATGACCTCCTGGAAGGCTGAGCCTCTACTGCCCATGACGAGGGGCTTGATAGCCAGACCTATGGCCAGGCTATCAAGTATTTACCTATTGTTAAAAAGCAGTAAATTAGCTTTAAAACAAGTCTTCACCTCTGAAACTACAATCACAGTAAAGCATTTAATCGAAGCAAAGGCACTACTTATGTAAAACATGTATCAGTTATGAAATACAGCAGTATGAAAAAGACATAAGACCCTAGCCCATAAAACAATCAAAAATCCCATGTAGCTCTTTAAAGGAGTGTATAAAGATGTTGTATAAACCAACAAGCACGTTTAAATAAATAAAGATTTCACAGTTATAATTTTTGAGGGGATTGTGGTGGTTTTGTATAAGGTTTGTCCGTGGTCAGCACGCAAGGTGTTGAGGTTCCAGTTTGGATTAATTTGAGATACTGAAGTTTGTTCAGTCGTTCTCTCAGCATATGAGCTCCCCCGATGCAGCAGCGGCTCAGCAGACTTTCAGTCTTCTAATTTCTACTGTAAATATACAGTAGAGCTGCAAATAGGTAATGACTTTGGTGTAGTGAACATTGAGGATAAATTATTCCATAGCCACTATAGAGGTCAATGTGGAGTTGTTTAAAGCATTAAAAACGTGAATGCCCATAACCTAGACACAGGTCCATTTTAATCAATTAGAGAAACATCAATGTTTTATGTATATACTAAGCTTATGATTCAAAAGGCTTAACAGGGATTAATAAAGGTAGTTCAGTACTCATTTTGCATGTGTTTTACAAGCTAGGTCCAGTTTACTTTAAAGGAATCCAATGCTGACAAAAGCAATAGGGCCACCAGTGCTGACCTCCTACTTTGAATACTAGTTGTTAGGCTGTCTGTGGCTTCAATACTTTTTGAGTCATTGGCCTGAAGCAAGAATACAAATTAGGAAGAAAAAAATGGATATTTGCAAAGTGTCCCAGGCCCATGCCTCCAAAAGTTTTAAAGCCACAGAATTATCAGGATACTAGAGAACTAGCATTTTCAGAATGGATCAGCAATGCCAGCCTCTATATTCTCTCAGTACAGGTTTCATTTAAAGGGTATGTAAACTTGTATTTGCCCTATTTTGGTTTACATGTTGTTATATTGTTTTATTTGTTTGATAAGTACAAAAAAAAAACTGTTGATCCTGTCAGCAAATTTGTCAGCTGATAACTTCCTCTGTTTTTTTGCATTTGCTGACTCTTAAGTATTTCTCTGACCTGCAAAGCTCCTCCCCCTTTGTTATGAAGAAGAGGCGAGAAGGAGGTTGTCTGTAGACCTGTCCTATGGTCACAATCCCAGATAGCAAGAAATTGTGCTGCAAGTTTGAAAATGACTTGCTAAACTATTGTAGACTTGCCAAGCTTCACAATTTTGTTGCACAATTACATCAAATCTGCATTGCAAGTCTCCAGACCAGCGAGCTTGCAGAGCTCTTGCTAAGACCTGCAGGACTCTTGCTGTAGACTTGCCAAGCAAATTTGCTACAAATTCAAAAAGTGTCAACTAGAACTTGTGCTGCGAGTGTTCTGCAAGTCTACAACTTGCCAGGAATTTGTGCAGCAAGTTAACAAAATTACAATTTCACCCCGCCACAAGTTTGTAGCAAGTTATCCTTGCTATCTGGGATGCTGCTCTCCATAGATACAGTGCAGTGAGTTACAGTTGTCACCCAAAGACAGGAAGTGTGTTATTGGCTCTATTACCTGGTGACAATAATTTTAAAAAGTAAGAACCGATAGCTGCAAAGTATTACATTTTTATTCTTGGGTTTAGATATTATTTAAGAACTGATAAAATCAGCGAAAGAGCTGGACAACCGGGAAAAATCTCTCGAAGAGATTCTTGAGGACGGGTAAGGCATGAAAAGCAGCACTTCTATATCTCTGCACAGAAGGAAGGAATATCAAAAGGCTTTCAATATCACAAGATCACGCTTATACTGCTCATGTGTGTCACACAGATAAAAGCTGTATTGCATTGTTGTATTGTGCATAAATATGTGCATCTCAGTGTTAGCATTACATCATGCCTAACAAGGAAACTGTATCACCTTAAAGCATATATAAACCCAAGAAAGAAAGTTTGATATATTTGCGCTTATCTTTATTAGATTTGGTTGCTGCATTAGTTATCTTTTTTCAGCCTATATTTCCTTTTTAGTTACCTGGTGATCCTGTCAGTTACACATTTCCTGTCCTATAATGTCAACACTCACTCTCTGTACTGATGTCCATAGCATAGTGTGGAGGTGTTTTGTAGTTCAGAAAAACCTGGGCTTGGAATGTTAGTGCTGCAGAGTCACTGTGTGCTCAGCTTACTACAGCAAGTTACAAGTTCACTGGATTTTTCGAAGGATCAGCAGGTATTATTTTGCACTTATCGAACAGATATAACAAAATGCTTACAATGGTATATTTAACAGACCAAAAGGGAGCAAAAAAGGGAAGTCCATTGTTTGGATTTGTTTTAACTCTGCAGTTTTTTCTTTTATCTACATAACGTAACAATATAACATAATTTCATGTACAAAAAGAAACAAGTACAAGAATGGGGGAAAAATTCTTAGAGAAATACCTCTGATTTCAGTCTTTCAATTTCAGTGTCTTGATCTTCAAGCTGTTGTCGCAGCTGATTAGCAGCAATTTTTTCTGTTTCCACAATCTGTACCAAGTGAATGTACTTCTGCATCAGGACCTCTCTCTCTAACAGGATGTCTGAATAGCTGCATGAAAAAGGCATCTCATTAGCTGGAGTTCATCATATATCATTTTCAGCAACATGCTCAGGATTTTGAAAGGAGGATGCCAAACACGAAGGGGAAAAGACTGAATTAAATGGAGATTATTTTATAAAACCTGACAAATAGAAAAGTGGATGGCATTTTCTGTATGGCAATATGTATGTTATGTTTCCTGGCCCTTTAAAGTGATATTATAGTTTGGTAAAGTAATTTACTTTCTCCCTATATGTCCATGGAAACCCTTTGGTTACTGCATGGTGGTATCCTCACATCTCATGTTACCTTATTTTAGGGAGGAAAAAAAATATATTAAAAAATCAGCCAGAATGAAAAGGAGCCATCAAAACAGCAACAGTAATGGCAAACTTAAGAATCCAAGCAACACTGGCAGACCTGAGATACAGAAGGAAGGGTGATTTATCCACCATCTAACAAAAACATTAGAAAACATGTAATTCCTCTAGCAAAACTTTCAGAAACTCTGGAAGATAGTCAATGATGCAAAACAAGGTTTAGTGGTCTGGAAGACCAACTCCCACCAATACAATGGAAATCCAAGCAACTCCAACTACACCTACAGGCTGTCATGCAATGGCAGGGAAATTTGTGAGGCTCCCAGAGAAGATGGAAGGCTCTAATCCTACCCAGTTCCATTACACCCTATTAATCAACCATTTTGGTAGATAGCACTTCTCATCCATCTTTGCGGTGGAAAGAGCACATCGTAGTCCCCCTGCCCGCCACCACGTGGAGCTTCTCCCCCCCGAGATATTCATAGCTAAACTATTGGATTTTAAAGACCGGGACACTATCCTTCATCTCACAAGGGAAAATGGAAAAATTCCATGTCAGAATACCTCCATAGTGATATATATGCGGAACTTCAAAAAGAACACAATATTATAGAGGATACACTGATGCACCTTGGTTCCTTGGGTCTGTAGCACAATGTTGGTGACACATCAGTGATGAGATCATTATATTGTTATATTGCCTGCAATGCAATAATGCTATGCATTATGCTTTGTGCTTGGGAAACCTATGTGATATGTACGTATATTGCACAGGATCACTTCTACATTTAAATTTGAGAGTTTTTCTCACAACTTGAGAACAAAATGGTAATACTGCATTCCTTTGAAGCAGATACCACTTTAAATGAATTGTAAGGAGTGTTTTTTCTATGCTGTCCATGGTGCTGAAGGCACTCACATCACCAATTACCATATAAATCTTTATAGCTGAAATCGTATTATATACCGTAGTAAGGGATATATGCAGGGCACCCTATAGAGTCTCTTCCTTAGGGTTCCCAGCATTCTTAGAACCATAGTTGATCCAGGATCTTCCTATTCAGACTGTCTACATTTCTATTTTTGAATGATATGACTGGAGATAGGAAACTCGCCAAAATGCAAAATTACATTCACCAAATAAAACACATTTTTCATGAACATTGGTGGAGAATTCATGGGGAATCAGGACAGTTTGTGATGTTTATTTGAATACCAAGGCTAGGCTCCATGTAAGACAACACCAACAAAAAAATTGATATTTTTATGTAATGGGAATAAAGAAATTGGAGGATGGGAATGAGGGGTGGACGAAAAGTACTGTCTATACCCTAACTGCACATCAGGAACCAACTGGGACATAGCTACTAATCCTAACCAGCAAATAAGCCATGCTAAAGCAAGAAAGTTTATTTGATTTATCTTGGACCCCCTTCACACTATGCATTGCGAAAATGTACCTGTAGGTTACCTCATTACTACAACACCAAACTGTGAATGGGCCCTTAATCTAAACTCTGTGTAATCTCATGCAGAATAAATGCACACACCTCTATGCATGATCAGTAAGGGGGCAGTAGAAGTGTACTGATCTGGGGCTTGTGCATTGTGTATTTTCTCTGCCTCTGCTTTTCTGCCATTTTCTTTACATCAGGCCTTGTGTATATCAGATGCACCAAGCCTTGAGTTGGTGGCTCTGTACCAAATGAAATGCATCAGAGGGAGAAGCCAGTTGCATATGGTTGAATTACGTGAAGTGTGGCCTCTATTTTTTCCCATGACATGAACCTTGGGTGAAATTACTAAACTGCAGACAGTGGCAACTCGGGTTGACTGATGCAATACAGCTATGTCTTCAAAAAAACTAAGCTAGACAGCAGGTAGGTTCTGTATGTGTCTCAAGGCTTAAATTTCACTTTTGACTGGGGTGAACTTTTAGAGTATATTTACACCTAAGCTTTATTCTCCTTGATACCTTTTCTATTTGAATCAATGGAAATTTATCAATACACATGACAATGACCCACAACAAGCATGCAGACCAGGAGTTACGTTTCAGTCTAACTTTTCTAGCATTTTAATGAGGTGATCAGCAATGACCCTTTCATTTCCCTAAGTACATGGTTTCAAAAAGGACATCTGAAAAATGTGAAATCTGAAAGGGTAAATAATGAAGTTCAACAACAGATACGATTCAGCAACTTTGGAGAATGCTGAGCCTTCTTGTATTTTCATTATTATTCTCATCACATTTTTGCAGTAATCTGGTTGCTGTGGTGTTAATGGCAGAAATACTTTATGGAAAAACTCTTTCCAAAGCACAATAGTAAAAGGTATTCCATAGCATAGAAACTACAAACAATAGACACAAAGGGATGATAGGTCGGTGTATTCCCTTGTTTTATTTGACACTTAAAATCCAAGGATACTTGCTGGTCTAGGTCAGTTTTTGGTTGCTCCATGTGTAAGTACAGGCTGTTTAACTAGACACTACTCTCCCTTCTGAGATGTTTGCCTGCTGAGATGTTTGCATGAGGTTGTTTGTGCAGGATACTTTGCTGCTGATAGACACCATCCGTGTCAACACAATTCCAAGGGATGTGGTGTAGCACAACAAAAAATGATTAAACTGCTAAATTATGCATTGTATGGCTCCCCAGTCAGGTCATTGAAGTAAAAACATTCAGACTGCATCAGTGGATGTGTGTCACCGGGGATAGACAAGGCCAAGGTACTGTCATACTTCGCTCTCACAGCCAGTGTTACACAATAGCTTTAGTACTTCAATTAATATGTATTAGCTATGCCTTATTAGCTCATAATTTTCATATTTATGCACATGAAATACACCATTAACTAATGAATGTAATGTCTATGCCAAAATATCTTTATCGGTTAGATGTAAATGACTAGTACAAGATAACTGAAATGAAAGGTCTAAAGAGGGTAATGGCCAGTGCTCTTCAGACCTCTCAACTATTTGAACTGCAAGTCTAAATAAAGCTAAACAGAACTGGTCACTATCTCTGTAACTGCATGATTTATAAAGGTTTACCCAGCTAAAATCAATATTCTGTCTTATTGCACCTGCTCGGTAAATTATCTTTGTTGTCTAATTGTGCTTAAGGCAGACTTTGCACTTTAAGCAAGGTCCCCTTCGATAAATGATATAAACAAAATTTCAACCGAAAATTTAAATAAGGGAAGAAAGGGAGGAAGGAATTAATAAATACTAATTAGCGTTACCAAGGGTTAATAAATGGTAAATAGATTTTTTATTGCAATAGCAGGTTTGCTGGAACTGGCATTATATGCAGATCAAAGTGCTCTTATGAATAAACACTGCAACCTCTCTGAACTCTTCATTCATACAGGATCCATTCTCAGCACTCCTGGTACACAGAGTAGTCAAGCTGTCAAAATGACAGCCCAGCCCTGCAGATTACCTTGGCAGAACCGCAAGGCAGAAGAGGCTGCCTCCCCAGCTGGCACTTCTGCTTCTGGCTTGGCCCAGCCTATAGAGATATGGTTATGTGATGTTGTTATGCTGCATTATGGGGTCTTTTAATTTTTTTACCATTTTCCAAATGATATAACACCAGCATCTTCAGGAGCATTGTACAAAATACAGATATACAGGTCCTCTTATAATAACATATGCCAGTATAAGACATAATAGCTCTGAGAGCCCTATAACAAAGATCTTATATTCTATAAGGAAAGAATAGACAAAAAATGGTAACATGGCATTTTAGCTGTGCTGCAGTCAAGCAAGAAGTCAAATGGTGTGTAGATGGTTTGTTGAAGGAGCGGAGACATTCATAATGGACTGGAATATATTTTTATATCTATGGTAAAATGTCTCACCTTGCTTGGTGAATTGCATCCACCCACTCGTAGCTATCTGTCTCCTCCTCACATCGCAGCTCCAATGGCTTTTGAGCATCATGGCCGAAGGTCACAGTAAAATAATGCTGTGGAAATCAGCAGACAGAAGATTTATATTGACATAACATGTAATTATATTGACCTCCACATGTAACAACTACACCATTAAAAGCTTTCAGGACATCACAGAGAATTACACCCTAACCATAAATGATTTTTATATAACATGCCATTATTGTGAAGCAAGTCATTGTAAGATAGGAAAAGAGTCGTTATTCTGACAGCGGAACTTCATCATGATGGGAACCGATGAAGATCAGAAAAAGAGATCCTATATTGGATGTCTTTGTGCAGAAAGCAAATTGCCAGAAAGCAATTATTAAAGGCATTATGCCAAGTGTCTCCTTATACGATTTGATTTATAATGAGACAGCTTGATTAAATGTATACCCCAAAAAATGTCTGCATTTAATAGGCTAAACAGGAATCCTCTATGAGTCTTCCTGTTCATCGATAACATGAGAACATTGTTTGTTTACTATAACTACATTTATGAATGAATGTAGATCACTCCCAGTCATTCATAATTGAGGATATAGTTAACATACCATGTCCTCAATTATGTACACACACTCAGCGATCACTGATCGCTGATTGTGTGTACCTTGCTTTTCTCTCTGACACGCTGTCACAGGAGGCTGATCGAGCGGTGTAGAGAGGAAAGCCCAGCCTCCTGTGACAGCGCTGTCTCCGCCCCCACACCGCTCTGCCGGACTGTGATAGGGGGCTGAGTGGTGTGGGAGGAGAGACGCCGGCCCCTCACAGCGCTCTCGTCCTGCAGCGCTCGGCCGGCTGTCACTTTCCTTTCTCCCTGCCGGAACACAGAGCAGCACCCAGTGGGGAGAAAAGAAACCAGGGATGCGCCGATGTATCGGCCGAAATATGGCTCTTTCGGCATTATGCCAAAAATGTAAATTTCGGCCTATACGTTTCGGCGCCGAAATATCGGTGCATCCCTAATAAATACACTGAGTGGCCAGATTATTATGACCACCCCATCAGTACTTCGTTGGGCCACTAGATGTAACGGCAACCGCCGTCACCGCTCACCTGGGAATCGGGGGGTACAGGGTTCTGCCTCACGGGACGGAAGAATACTGGAGTAAAGCACTTTTGCTTAATTGATCCCTGCTTCCCTGGTGGTCAGTGCTCTCCTCTTCTCACACTTTGCTCCACCAGTGAAGCGAATAGGAGAAGAGGCTGCAGGCCTGGTGTAGAAGCTGCAAGGGAGTTGTCAGGAGCAGGAATCAGCTAATTAAAAGTTCTTTATTCCTTCCAGTCTACTAGTATTTGGTATGGATGTAGATAGGCTTGAAATTATCCTTATCATTTTCCTGAAGGTACTACTAACCTTTAAAGGCTTTCTAACCACTGACGGGAAGATCTTACCTCATCTGTGGCTGTTGGTTAGAGATGTAATATGGAAGCCATTGCTGACCTACTTCTACAAATGCTAGCTGTCAGGCTATCATGGTAAACAAATGGTTTTAAATACCTCCTTGTTATGACTTCACTGGCTGCATTAAAATAAATAATACAGTTTCAACATGCAGTTTAATATTGTTTTAAAAAGAGGAGCTGTTGAAATCAGTAATTATATCCAATTAAAGGGGGTATGGCTGACTTTGCGCCGACCAGAGCACCTCAATACTGCACTGTCTGTTTTACAGCCATCAAACCTCAATCAGCTCTGCCATCCATCTGTTCCTCACCAGCAATTTGTGAAGGGGTAAATGGGGAAATGCAACTATCATGGTACCTGTGGATCCACCATACATTAATCGAAGATGGCGGCAGCACTGCAGAGGATACCTAGGTGGCTCTTTCCACCAAGCAGATTGAGTTGCTCAGTGAGAGGCAGGCATCTTGGGGCACAACACCTGAACGGCAGGGAAATATAAAGACCAATGATCTCCAGCCACAGCCCTGCAATGATAATTGAATACAAGGCTATTGCCCTGCCAGTGTGTTGGGGCTGTGCTGGAAAATGCGGCCAGCTCAACCCCAATGAATCTGGTCTGAATCGGCCCTTACAGTTCATTGGAGAAACACTGTCTATTTACCCTGACTTCTCAGCAGAGAACAGGAGAGTTTATTGAAACCAGTAAAGTCCTTCATCAGGGAAGCATTCTGTATTTCATACTATATCACAATGTTTTATTTATTTTTTTATAAATTTTTAAAAATGTTTTCAATTCAGATTTATGAATTAATTTTGTATTAAATATTTTTATTTTTTACTTTACTTTTAGGGGCTTTGGGGAAATATTAGGGGTCTAAACAGACCCCTGATATTTCCCTTTTAAAATAGAAAAAGAGATTGAGAACACAGAGTCCTCAATCTCTTTTTCTGTATCCCCTGTTATCAATGAACCGGAATCCTTTATGAATGTTCCTGTTCATTGATAACATGGCATGTTTACTATAACCACAAGTATGAATGAACAGGAGGTGATGTAGATTACTCCCATTCATTCATAATTGAGGATATAGTAACCATATCATGTCCTCAAATCTACAAACACTCAGCAATCACTAATCACTGAGTATTTGCTCTCCTCTCCGACACGCTGTCACAGGAGGCTGAGTGAGTGGTGCAGGGAGGAGAGCCCAGCCTCCTGTGACAGCGTGGGCTGTCTCCGCCCCCACACCGCTCTGCTGGACTGCGATAGGCACAGGCCACTCATGGCGGTCTCCTCCCCCATTGTGCCGCACATGTTAAATATCACCGCGAACGGCGGAGTGAGAGCAATAATTCTAGGGCCACCAATCACTGATAATACTAAATTGATGAGCAGTAAAAGCTTTAAACGCGTCGCCTATGGCCAATTTTAGGTATGGTAATTTTTTGCTATTTCGCGGGAGTGCGCAATTTTAAGGCTTGACATGTTTGGTGTCTATCTACCCGACGTGACCCCGTCTTTTATATTTTGCCAAAAAAATTGGGGTGATAAGAAAAGTTTCATAACATAACATAGGGAAACCGTTTTTTTTTTTTTCAAAGTTTTGGGTACTTTTTTTTTATACAGTAAAAAATAAAAACCCCAGTGGTGATTAAATACCACCAAAAGAAAGCTCTATCTGTCCCCCAAAAATGGTATAAAATGTATTTCAGTTGCATGACTGAATAAATGTCAGTCAAAGAACTGCAGCGCTGAATACTGAAAAATGGCCTGGACAGGAAGGGGTTGTATCACCCAGGTCTTCAAGTGGTTAACCTAATTTTCCTGATTTGCTATGATGAGTTGAAAAAGGAGACTTGCCACAAACAAGAGCTAAAATTAACATTGTTATTCACAAAAGGGTGAAGAGTTTGGAGAAGGCAGGAAAAGTGATGAATCTAGGACAACATATCTGTACTGGGAAGTGAGCTGAATTGGAGAATTTTTCTAAATCAACTATTTTGGCCTAGATTGTCCACTTCTCCTGCCTTCCCCAAACTCTTCACCTTTTAGTGAAGAGACCTGTAAATATTTTACACATGTACCTGACAGAGACCTGTGAACACCATATATAATATTTGGTTAACGTTTATCAGAATTACCAGTGAGCTTAGGTTTTGTGTGAATTGTAGGTAAAAGCAGAACTTAGTGGAGTACTTCTTTAACACTAACTGCTTTTTCTTCATGTTTGGAACAATTGGATTACTTCCAGTTCAGTGTTTCTATTATTGGCGGAGGCCAAATAATAGCTTGAGTATGGGCTGGCATAATTTGCTGCGAAATTAAACGTGCCTGCCAGCAAGTGTATAAAGAATGACAAGACAAGTTCTATTGCACTGCATTAGGTGTTGTGCACTTTGCGGGTGAAAAACGATAATGAATCACTTGTCTCACAATATCCCAACAGGGACTTTGAAGTAGCTGCTGGTAAATATTGATGACTTTTATATCCCAAGTTTAATAATAAAATGCACTACTATGTGTTAAGACAACAATATAACTCTTAGATTAATTGTTTAAACTTTCATGTCTGACTTTCTGACTGCAATCTTGGCAAGATTACTGAATACTTAGCAGTCTGTGATTTTCAAACTGAAGTTTGAGATTCGCTTACATCTTTCCATAAAAAGAAAAAAACATGCCATGGTGAATGAAAAGAATAACCCATTCAAACCATTCTGGGAAATATATTAAAATATATATTTTGCTTTAATAACAAAAATAAAATATTAAAATATAAAATATTTAATATATTATTTATGTGACTGCCTTTATGAGAATGCAGGCACACTCAGTACCAACATCACTTAGCCGGAGTCCTGTACAAGGTCATAATTACAAGGGATGCAAAAGATATAACTGTTCTCATGAGACCATGGACTGAAACTTACTAGTCCTCCAGTTTTACCAGATTTGTGCTCAAGTATACTAATGTAAGAAATATGAAATATCCAGTCTCATTCTCTCTCATTTTTAAGTTTCTAGCAGGCTTAAAGTAAATCTCAAGCCAAAACTTTTCTTTATTTAGAGTAGTACATGATTAAAACCCATGTCAAGTTTTTTTGCTGGCTGTGTCTTACTGGGGAGATTAACCATGACTTCCGGTCCTGGAGGCCAAGAGGAAGTAAAAGGAAATCTGGCCAAAAGTGAGAGAAATTCCCTCTTAGGCACTCCTTACTAGAGCAATTGTCCCTATTGGAAAATGTCTCTCCACCTCCTATTCTGTTGACAATTGTACCAGTATTAGCTGAGATCGATGTATTTCATGCCCTGTGATAACACTGAGGGAGTAAAAGAAAAATAACCTTTTCAATGCAACAGATGCATTCTTTGCATGCACTGGGTTGCCACATGTGCAATACTGTACAAACAATGTAATCAGGCCTGTGCATAGTTCCATAATATCAGTCTAGAAAAAAGGTGGACTTTGCCTTTAACATTGGGCTGTTTTGGATATGTGATGACAGAATAAATGGGATAATCTTGGAATGGATTTGATGTACTCCAAGTACGCTGAGGGCATATTTAATAACACAATATGTGAAATAAATTTCACATATTTGCTGATCCTACACTTGGCATTCTGAGCTGCTCTGCCCTGCACCACCCCGCTCAGTACCCTGACTCCTCCTGTCACTGTTCTCTCCTCCCTGCTGGCAGGTGGATCGGCTCTGTGCCCCCTCCAATCCCCGCTGCCTCTGCCGGTATAGGTTAGTTTAGTTTTTGACCCTTAAAGCAAGAGTGAGAATATTAGCGTAACCAACATCTAAAATCTTAAATTATGTTTTGCATAAAAATAGGGTGACTTTGCCTACATTTTGCAATGCAAATGGGTCCATTTTTGAACTATGACGAAACCCGCTCTATCTGTTAAAGGCCAACTCTAGGCACCATAACTTCCATAGGTTAGGAGGGTTCAGTATGTGTTTACCTCGGCCGTGTAACAATGTAATGTCAGTGATTTTTAACACAGGCTACAAACAGTACTTTTAGATTTGTTGTGTAATAGCGCCTACTATTTCTACAGCCCCCCTCCAACATTAGCACTAGTAGACAGCAGCACTGGGGTGAGGTCTTTACTCCTGTCATTGCTTGTCAATTCCTGAAGTGTAGTCTGTGATAGTGCTCGGTCTGTGCTTTTTGTGAATGGCCATAGTCATCTTAAGATGTAGAAATGATTGTTCCCAGAGTTGGGCTTTAGGACCCCATTATTTATATATATGGTCATTTGGCACAATAATGCCAACTTAATTCATAAATGAATAAACAATGAACGTTTCTGTCCTTTTCAAAGAATAGCATTGTTTTCTGAACTGTACTAGAAAAAACTAAAACTGTCTGCTGGCTACAGGCATTCAACAGACATTTATTTGTTGTACTTTCATCAATAAGTCCCAGCTTTAAATTGTTTTGTAGGTTTTATTTTTCCAGACACTACACATCCACCTTTGAGTTGGTGTATTATTTGCAGAACTGGCACATAAAGTTATTATGAATTTATATTCCGTTATTGTATTGGACTGAATTTAAAGCTTCCATTAAGTAGATCAGCTGGGGAATGGCATGAGCTGAAGCATTTGGCTTATGATACAGAATTTAAATGCATGCAGAGAAGGCAGCTGGTTAAAAGAAAGAACAAGACAAAAAGACATTAAATGCATTGTGGCCGTTGCTCGTTTTACAATCTCTTGAAGTCTTTATTGCTGAGTAGGATAAATTGCAAGCAATGTCATGTGTACCAAGATAGATATCATTCTGATAAATTATATACAATGTATATATTTTGTTTTCTGATTTAGGAAACAGTTACAATATGTCTATACGAGCCTGCACAACCCTGTCATTGATGGCCACAAAGAAACCACAAATACAAGGGTAGACAGTTGCTCTGTTTGTGAAATAAGGTTTACTCAATTCATTAGTTGTTATGTAGTTAAAGGAGAACTATGAGGTGAGTGCTTTTCACTCATCCTCATAGTTCATGCCAACCTGTGACAATGAAACTGTCACAGTTTGGCTCAGTAGATCGGGAAGTGAGCGAACACATACCGGCGTTCGATCCCTTCTGAATCCTGTCACAGCTCTCTGCCGTGACAGGGGAGGGACTGGATCCTCCAGCGCTGACTGGCAGAACGGACGGGGGAGGGGGCGGATACAGCTGGCTCTGCCTCTAGTTAGGTAGAGCCAGCTGTCACTCACTCGGCTGGGCGGATCCAGACATAATTGTCGGGATCCTGTCATGAAGCCAGAGCTAGCCTGCGGGACCGGAATGCTGGACGGGCACCTGCGCAAGTGTGCATGCGCATCGTCCTACACAGAGGATGGTGCGCGGCGTTCCTAATGATGGCGCCAAAAGGGTTATTTAGGGCTGAGACACCCAGACCTCCCTGCTGACTGATCTTCAGCTATTAGCGTATTCCAGGATCCTGTATACCTGTTGATATCCTGCTACCAACCCGGCCTGCTTGACCTTGCTCCTGTTTTGTGTTCCTAGACCTCGGCTTGTCTTTGACCTCTCTCCTGCCTGCTCCCTGGATACCACGCTGCCTGCAAGTTACCGACCCGGCCTGTCCCTGTTTACGTCCTGCCTTCTGATTCTGTACTTCGTTGCCAGATTGTTAATGACTCAGCTTGTGTTACTCTGCTTCTAGGATCTTGTTACCAACCTGCATCCTGCTCAGAAACCTCTGCAACCTGCACACAGCTTCGACAGGAGTCGTAACCTACCGGCACTTGTGCCACTCCAGGTCCTGATGTTTCCATCATCCAGGGGTAGTTTGTGTCCTCCCATTACCCTGAGGAGAACTATGGGGAAAAGCCCTAACCCAATAGTTCTCCTTTAAAGTGGCATTAAAGTTAAAAAAAAATGTCCCTCCCCCCAATGTTAATGTTAGCACTTACCTTAAATGATGTTTCTTTATCCGATCTTCCTCTTGTTTCCTGATGTTTTCATCTGTCTCCCCAGCGGTGTGGCGGCTCTCCGATCCAGTGCGGACTCCTCTGCATGCGTCCATAGACTTACCTTGCGTCTCCGCTCGTCTCCCGGCCGAAAATCCTAACTGCGCAGGCGCCCGCCCCAGGATGCTGTGCGGCCGCCCGAGCAGTTTCGGATTCTCGGGCGGGAGCGCGCGGCGAAAACAGGGTAAGTTTGAACCGTTGTAAAATCGTTTTAGTTTTGTTTTTTTTACCTTTTGCATATATCTACTGCTTGCTAGCAGTAGATATAGGCAAAAAAAATTGAGGATTTAGAAACCCTTTAAGTAGAAAAACTGTAAAACTATGTGAGCCTAAGAGATTACAAAAAATGGAGAAGCTATATGCTCTCCACTTTAACCCTGCATAATGTAGAAGGTGCACTCATTTAAAGTAGACCTATCAATAACTTCTAGGGCTGTGCAAATTAACGATTAATTTCTCGATTAATCTTTAATCTTTTTGATCGATTAAAAATTTTTTGATCGATTAATTTTTTTTGGAAACTCTCTGCACGAGCGCCAGCCAAGGCATTGGCCTATACACATACAGCACAGCAATGAAGTCATACAATGAACTAGGATCACACTAATCCAGCACGTTATTATTCTGAGTTGCCCCACTCAAGCGGCAGCCATATTGAGTGGGGCACGTGAGATTAATAACGTGCTGGATTAGTGTGATCCTAGTTCATTTTATTACTTCATTGCTGTGCTTTATGTGTATAGGCCAATGTAGTTGGATCTGTATATGCATTATAATTAATCGAAATTAATCAATCAATTAAAAAAAAATTCGATTAATCGAACACAAAAATTTTAATCATTACCAGCCCTAATAACTTCATAAGTCTGCAAAAGAAAATTCCGGACATGCCATACAGCTAGTGTCATTTTTTTTACAAAGAAATCCCTGGGTTTCAGTCAAGTGACTGTGCATACTCTGAGATGTGCAATCTTGGAAAAAGAGATCAGTGGTCTGCTGCAGGAACGTGAAAGTATTTATTCAGTTACACCCCCCTGTGGTCACGCAGACTATTCTTTGCACCAATTCACAAGGTGGAAGGAAGCAGCAGGAATCTGATGAGTTTGAGAAAGTGTGGGAACACAGTGAAGAACTGCACAATCATCAGTCCAGGAAGTAGAAGCTGACCATGAGTATAGCCTGAACACATATGGTAACATGCTTCTGGTGAAAAAAAAGGAACATTCAGGCATTGTCAGGGACTATATGGTGATTTAATAATAAATACAAATACATTCCTGTACTATGCACATTACCTAGATTGGATGGAACATATTTTTGACACTAGGTCTGCTTTAAATTGTATCCCTACTAACACTTTTTTATTTTTAGATAGAGTGGGGAAGGGTTAGGCCCCTTTCACATGAGGACCTTCCGTTGCGATCAGCAGGGGATTAGTCCATGGATCCCCTGCTGATCAGAGAAGTATGGGTTCAATGTCACTGCTGTGAGATCTGATGGAGGAAAAAACTGAACTTAGCAGACCCACGTTAGTTCTATGGGAAGTCAGATTCAAGTGGACATGTGTCCATTTACATGATCAGATTACCTATAATCCTTCACGATCAGGTCTGCCAAAATGGAACTCTGTCCTGTTTGGTTTTCCAGACCTGAATAGAGCCAGAGGTAATCGGATGCAAAGGGATGCATGTTTGTTTAGATCTGGCTGTCCATAGACTAACAGGCAGACACGATCGGACTGCCAATCTGAAAGGGGCATTAGACCCTCTGTCAGGTTTTTCATTCTGTATGTGTCCCTATTTGTGAGAGTCACCCCTCTATTTGTACTGGTGAGCACTGTCACAGAGAAAGTGAGGGGAATCTAAAATGTTAGAGTTGTCCCCGGACAAGGTGAGGGGAATCTTCCAATGAGGACACCTGTTTCGGGGACAACTCTCCAACATGGGGATTCCCCTCTTAATGGGAGACTTCCACTAACTTCATGTTGTGTCTTTAGGACAGGAAATGAAGAGCAATCCCCCAAAATTACATAGACAAAAAAAACTGGCATGGGTTTTAACCCTTTCATACACTTTAACCTGGAAAAAAAAAAGAGTGAGAGTTAATTATTACTTCAGAAGAGATGTTTTTAAAAATGATTTAGCTGTAACTAGTTACATAGTTAGTCAGGTTGAAAAAAGACACAAGTCCAACAAGTTCAACCTATAGAGATAAGAAAGAAAAAAGAAGGAAAGCCTAAACAGAATGCTATACCCCCAGTTACCCTTTGTTGATTCAGAGGAAGGCAAAAAAAAACTCCTATAAAGCATGGTTCAATTTGCTCCAACAGGGGAAAAAAATTCCTTCCTGATCCCATAAGGCAATCTGATATTCCCTGGATCAACAATCTCTGATGCTTAATATACCTATAATACCTCAATATCCAGTAATATTCTGTGCATTTAGGAATACAATCAGATTTATTTATTTTTAAACACTTAACTGAGCTCGCTAGAACTAGCTCCTGGGAGAGTCTATTCCACAGCTCTAACTGTGAAGAATCCTTTCCTTATGCAAAGGTTAAACCTCTTTTCCTCCAGATGCAAAGAGTGCCCCCTTGTCCTTTGCAGTGACCTTAAAGTGAATAATTTGGCACCAAGCTCACTACTGTATATGGACCATTTATGTATTTATACATGGTGATCATGTCCCCTCTTAATCACCTCTTCTCCAGAGAGAACAAATTCAGGTCATTTAATCTTTCCTCATAGCTGAACTCCTCCATGCCTCTTATGAGTTTAGTTGCCCTTTGCTGCACTTTCTCCAATTCCACAACATCCTTTTTGTGAACTGGTGCCCAAAACTGAATTGCATATTCCAGATGAGGTCTTACTAATGCTTTGTACAGGGGCAGGATTATGTCTTTATTTCTGGAGTCTAGACCTCTTTTAATACAAGAAAGTATTTTGCTTGCTTTAGAAACTGCAACTTGACATTGCATGCTGTTATTGAGTCTATTATCTACCAGAACACCCAGATCTTTCTCCATCATTGACTCCCCCAAACATAATACCCCTAGAGTATAGGACGCATGCATGTTTTTAGTCCCCAAGTACATAACTTTACATTTATCAACATTAAACCTAATTTGCCAAATAGATGCCCAATCGCACAGTGCATTCAGATCTGCTTGTAAGTTGGAGACATCCTGTAAGGACTGTATTCCACTGCCATCTGCAAACACAGAAATAGTACTTTTATTCCTCAACTCTGTCATTTATAAATAGGTTAAACAGTAAGGGGCCCAACACTGAACCTTGGGGGACACCACTAACAACCTCAGACCATTCAGAGTATGAATCATTGATCACCACTCTCTGAATACGGTCTTTAAGCCAGTTTTCTACCCAATTACAGCTCGAATACTCTATTCCTACTGACCTTAACTTGTACATTAGACGCATGTGGGGAACTGTGTCAAACGCTTTTGCAAAGTCCAAGTATACTATATCTACAGCCATTCCTCTGTCCAATTTATTACTCACTTCCTCATAAAAAGAAAGTAGGTTTGTTTGACAACTTCTGTCTTTTGTGAATCCGTGCTGACTGTCGCTTATCATATTATTTTCAAGCAAAAACAATTGCATGTGATCCTTGATCAAACTTTCAAGTATCTTCCCAACAATTGAAGTTAAACTTACAGGTCTGTTATTACTTGGTAAAGACGTTGATCTCTTTTAAATATAGGCACCACATTGGCCTTGCGCCAATCCATTGGTACCAAGCCAGTCATTAGAGAGTCTCTAAAAATTAGATACAATGGCTTTGAAATTACACAGCTCAATTCTTTGAGGACACATGGGTTCACCTTAAATTTGTCTATCTGTTTCTGGACCAATAGTCAGCCATTGTGGTTCAGTAGACGCTATGGCACTGCTATCCCCATTATGGAATTGAGTTACATCCTGTTCCTTGGTGTGCATAGAGCTGAAGAAAGTATTTAATTGATTTGCCTTCTTTTTGTCCCCAGTTACCAACTCTGACTTATCTTTTAAGGGGCCTACATGCTCAGACCTGATTTTTGTACTATTAATATATTTAAAGAATTTTTGGGTGGGGGTTAATCTTGCAATCTTTTGCAACCTGTCGTTCGTTTTGAATCTTTGTAAGCTTTATTTCCTTTTTACATATTTTGTTATATTCTTTGTTGCTTTCAAATAACGGCAGTGATCCTTCATTTTTACATTTTTTAAATGCCCTTTTCTTATACTTTATGGCTTTTGTAACAGTGCACTCAAAGGGTAGTGAGGGTAAACAAGCTTACTTCCAAATCTACTCAAAGTCATATCTCCTTTAAGTATAGAAGCTGAGATGTTATAGGGAGCTGGAGAGCCAATAATAAATCAATCAGACTAGTTGTTATAAGTTACTCTATTTACTTCTTACTTACATAAGTGTGGAAAAAAATAGTTTTCTTGGAAAAGAGTGTACCAGTACAGTGAAAGGTGATCTTGGTTTTTGTTTTCACAGCAGGCTAATAGTTTGAAGAAGAAAAATGAGAACTGATTGTTTGAGGCAGACCCAGAAGATGCAGAGGCAAGTTTGTGGTCAGTAAGCAGTTCACATAACAATTTCCATCACCATTGGCATTTGGATTCAATCCAACTGGTCTGGACCTTCTCAAGGTCAGTGAAGACCATCATTAAGCTGAACTACTTCCTTTAGCGCTCTTGAGCGACCACAATAGAAAAAGAAAAAAAAAGGTTATTTGGTTTAAAATTATTTTTATTCTTGCTGTTCATCCACATATTTTGGTGAGGATTAAACTAAAAATGAATTCAGGGGGGAGGTCAGCATGACCATAACGGGAAACTGGCCAAGGGATTACAGGCAGCTAGTGATATTGAAGGTCTCCAGTCCTGGTGGTTTAAGTACTACACATTAGATCTTGTAACATTTTAAAGCTGCAGAGTGGTCTGCAGGTTTTTCTGCAATAATGCTGAAAACGTTAAAGGGAATCTGCGGAAACGTTAAAGGGAATCTGCGGGAAAAGACATATCAAACTGCTATTTTAGTTAGCATATGTAACCCAAGACGGTCAGCAAGGTAAACAGCATTTTCTGAGGAAATGCTCACCAAGTCTTCTCCCATGACTGGTAACTGGTACGGGAAGTGAGGAGAAACCAGTCAGCACTAAAAACTTGACTCACTAAAAGTGTGTATAAAATCCTCAATGTTAGAGATTATGTGCATAGCCTTTTGTGCACAGGGAAAATAAAACACTTCTACTAAAAGCAACAGCTCTTTAAAAGGTTTGTGTTGGAAACAGCTGCAACAACTGATTGCATTAGGTGCAGAGGCGGCTCTAGACTTTGTGAGGCCTTAGGCGAAACTCAAACGTGAGGCCCCCACTTACACCCATAATGAAAGAAAATGCAAACAATAATTAAAAATGAACTGTATACATTGCATATTGTAAGACTAGCATTTAATCCCAGCAGCCAGGAATTTACAGCTTCTAGAGCTAGAATCTTATTTCTGTCTCATATCTAATTCTAACCCTAGGGAAGTAACATGCAGAGGTCAGATAAATCCTGCTTTCCTATCACACAGTATGTCATGGGTTATATGTGACATCAGTCTGGCATTTAGAAGGATCTACTCACTGGTATTGGGCAGCTGGATTTTTTACATAGGGGGTTATTCACAAAGCTGCGGAAGGATCTAGCCGTAGCTTCGGCTGATCCTTCGGCACCAGGACCCCTTCGGTCCAGTAGAACCGAAGGGCTGCTGTACGGGCTATTCACTATAGCCCGTCCTGCTCCCGAAGTTGGCCGAGGGGCTTAGTCAAGCTGAAGGCATATGCTTCGGCTCGACTGAGCCGAGGTGAAAGGCGAAGCTGGCCGGGCGACAGCCTGCTACTGACAGCTGGGCGGAGCGGCTGGCTTCGGCCACTTGCAGAGACAGATCAGCATCCCCTGGTTACCAGGGATGCTGATCTGTTATTACATCCCAACTCTCCCAGACGCTCCGGGAGTCTCCTGCTATTAGATTGCGCCGCCCGGCCGAGAAACACTTTCTCCTGGAAAGGTTTACTCTGCTCGATCGAGCAGAGTAAACCTTTTTCTGCTTAGTTGTTTTCTTTTTTTTTCTGACATCGGAGCCGCCGGTCGCCGTCAGGCGGAAAAAAACCCCAGCATAGGAATGCATAGCTACATTCCTATCGGCTATTTTACTTTGCAATAGCCAATAGCAAACTAGCTATTGCACCTGCCCACTGCTGCTATCAATCAGCTGAGGGGACCTGAAGTTCTCCATCAGGTCCCCTTCTAGTGATTGACAGCAGCAGAGGGCGGGTGCAATAGGCAGCTGGCTATTGGCTATTGCAAAGTGAAATAGCTATGCAATGCTATGCTGATTTTTTTTTATTATTATTATTCTGACGGTAGCAGCTGTCAGAATACTAAAAAAAAAGAAACTTGCAGCTAGCAAAGAAGCTAATGCTTCCTCTGCTATCTGCAATCATTTCAGGGGGGGTGCTCTCTCCCCCCTGCATTACAATGAGAGCTTAGCAGAGGTGATATGAAAGCCGACTCTGCTGAGCTCTCATGGTACTGACAGTTCAACGTCCCCTGGTTACTTGGAGGTGAGACCTCCTCTGAATTACTGGTTCCTCTTGGATCCACTGAGCGAGCATCACTTCTCTTTCCTCCTCAATTCTTAACTCAATCCTACCACATTACAGGAGATAATGAAGCAGGAAAGCATGTTTTTATTTTATAGCCATTATCTGTTAATATAATGCTTTGAAGTCCATTGGAATGGACATGAAATATGATAACTATATTCTATTTTTTTTTCTCTCCAGCATCAGTGGATATATTTATGCCACTCTGCATAATATGTGTGTGTGTGTGTGTATGTGCGTGTGTATATATATCTATATATAGATCTATATATAGATATATATTACATCACACACACACACACACTTACATTAACAACAAAAGCCTGTAATGAAATGATACCAAACTTTGTTTTTCTTTCACATGATAAAATCTATATCCCTAGGCTCTATACATATGAGTGCTGGATCTACTTTACACATCATTGCATACTTTTTCACCTGGAAATTGAAGCGTGACGTAATAGCTCCCCCAGTCTTCTCTCCTTGGGGAGCTATTTATTTATTTTATGCAGGAATATGCCAACATTTTCTACAGCACTTAGAACAATACACAGAAACATTTACCTCAGTCACAGAAAGCCTTTCAATGCTATCTTCCATTTCAGCAAGGGGAGCTTACAGTCTAATGTCCCTACCACAGCCATGCAAACACAGCACATGTAACTTTGTATATCAACAATGAGATCTCACATTCACAATTACTAATGTTGCCCCTGTACACATAAGAGTTTTGCATGTTTCTAAATAAAGCCAACAGAGTGACTTGGAGTATTAACCTTCCGGGGCCCAACCTGCAGCTCTTTGGCACTTACTGTGCAGTTCTCGAGGCCTCTTGCAGTGGTTTTTTTTAATGCTTACTAAGACCTGTTAAAAGAGTTGATTCTATAAATTAACAGTTTGGTGTATTTCTTTTAAACCATCTTACTTTTTTCTATGCTGTCCACCCCGTTTTCTCTTAATATGTTTTGTTTTTTCCTCTGATCTTTTATAGATCTTGCTGGGAGAAATATCTTAATACCTTAGATTGTAACAATGCAAGGCGCCGTTGGTTACTGCTAGGGATGCACCGATACCATGTTTTTGGTATCGAGTACCGATATTTTTTTTTCTGGTACTCGCCGATACTGAATATTAATAGCGAAAGTCCCGTTAAGGAAGCCGGGCGGTGTGTAATGACACGCTGCCTGGCTTCCTGATTAGCCGATGCACCGATACCAATATTAGTATCTGTGCCAATACCAAGTAATGATTAGTTGTCCAGCTTTCTGATACAGGAAGTTCCGGTATCGGGATAAGCATCGGGAGCATTTGGGCGAGTACTCGTACTCATGTGGCTAGCTGTACAGCGTTATACCGTACAGCTAGTGTGAACCAAGATCTCTGTGATTGATACTATAGTTCTTATAAAATGTAATATTTGCCATTTAAAAATATTATTTATTATTTAAGAAACTATAAAAATGGAAAAAAAACAAACAGGAGTTATGA
Source organism: Nanorana parkeri (assembly GCF_000935625.1). NCBI lineage: Eukaryota > Metazoa > Chordata > Amphibia > Anura > Dicroglossidae > Nanorana > Nanorana parkeri. The sequence continues at coordinate 139,068 of NW_017307090.1, forward strand.
ATGACAATGCTCTAGGTTTCAAAACAGTTGTGTTCCATCTCTTTATTGCAATACACATTAAGTTGCTGGAAAGACTGTTCTCTCAATGAGCAGTAAAGCTACAGCTGTCCTGTCACTATGGAAACCATTGGCGGTCCCACGTGCATTCTAAGACATCTACGGCGCTTTAATAACAGGAGTATAGGCTTCATGTAATAACGTACATCTGTCTTAAAATGATCCTTTAGGGCAGACCAGTCCCCTAGGTAGATAACAACTGCTCAATGCACACAACAGACACGCTCTATCTGGCACAAAAGTATAAACATGCTTCCATTTTGTCCAGAATCTAATGGAGGACTACACCGAGAGACTGCCACTGATGACTGAAAATGCTAGTTTCATGGCAGACCGTGACTTCAATCATTATATACATCCAAGAAAGTAAAGTCATAACTCCTATATGAAAACTTGTTCCAAGGAGAAAACACTAAGGTCACTGAGCCAGTGGACAGCCAGGAAACTAGTGCTTTCAGGAAAGGTTAGCAATGGAAGCTTACACACCTCTTGCCAACATCTGCTTTAAAGAGGCCCTGTCACCACATCCTACACCGACCAACTAATCACAGACTGGCATCCGTATTTCATATACTTAGAGAAGTGCTGCATTCGTGGGTGCTAGTACATGTAATACAGACTGCCAACCAGTGTTCTGCTGCTCGGGTAATATGTGGTGACACTTTGCTGGGTTTCCTGCATGTTCCACACATTTTATAAAAAGGCCAATACTTGATGTACAGAACTTGCTGTACTGGACTGCAGATATACATTTTAACTGACGCTATGAACAAAACCTTTTTTCTCATGCTTTCTTTTTTCTTTTCAAACTCATTTTTAGAATTTGAGAATCAGGGATTATAGGAATAACTGGTTCAATATATTTATGTTTTCTTCCATGATACATTATACAGCACACTTTCAGAAGTCTGTGTCCCAACAGGACTAAAAGTCCTTCCAATATACTACTGATGTCCCCATACCACTTTTTCAAGACCAACTACAAGTACTTCCCCTCATGTACTTGCCGATACCAATTTCCGATACTTTTTCTTAAAGTGACAGGTGACTTTAAATGATCCATAGTACAACTACATGTTATGTACTATGGATCATGATTTAACCTATTCATGTAAGCAGGGGAGAATTGTAAATCTATTGCTGTAATGTAGTGGAGGTGTATGCTGTATATATGTACTACATATACATTACACACGTCCAGTACACTATAGCAATAGATTTACATCCAGCCCTGTCCCAGCTTCCCTCACTCACAGTTTCACTCTGATCCCTGTTGCCTCACGTGGTGCCTCTTGTAGTCGGTGCTGGGCAGGATCGCTGCATTGCGTCTCGGTGCTCAGCTTGTGGGAGGCACTCGCAATTCTGCCCTGCTAACATGAATAGGTTAAATCATGATCCATAGTACATATACAGCACACACGTCCAGTACACTGGAGTAATAGAGTTACAATTATCCCCTGCTAACATGAATAGGTTAAATCATGATCCATAGTACATAATAGTACATAACATGTAGTTGTACTACGGATCATTTAACCTATTCATGTTAGCAGGTCAGAATTGTAAATCTACTGCTGCAGTGCATTCTATATGTAGTACATATACAGTACATATAGAATGCACTGCAGCAGTAGATTTACAATTCTGCCCTGCTAACATGAATGGGTTAAATCATCCATAGTACAACTACATGTTATGTACTATTATGTACTATGGATCATTTAACCCCTTCATATAAGCAGTGCAGAATTGTAAATCTATTGCTGCAGTGCATTGTATATGTAGTACATGTACAGTACATATAGAATACACTGCAGCAATAGATTCTTCTTGTTCACACAAAACACTAAGCCCAGGCCCGTCTTACTTACTGTTGCCTTGGGCAGTCGCCGGCCACCTACATTAGGACCCCACCTGGAGCGCTGCCCACAGCAGTGACGTGACGCTCCTCCGCTCAGCACAGACGACGTCCTCACATGTGAGGAAAAGCATTCGGCACCTCTGAAGGTACAGAGAAAAAAAAACCAGCGCAAGCATAGGCGATATGCATCCGGGCATTTTGACAAGTACAAAATGCCCTGTATCGGTCCCGAAACCGCTGCTAGCTCCGGTATCGGGACATCCCTACAATATACTCCAGCAGGCACACACCACACATGTATGCCCTTTATACACATTATTTTTTACATGCATAGCTCCCAATTTTGAAACTTGTGAAGGAAGGACATCTTGGGGGCAGATAAGACATGTGGTGCACACAGCACGCCGTGGCAAAAATGGGAAATGCTAATTTGCACTGAATTTTGGAGCATTGCTTAAAGGGGCATAGTTAGGTAAAGTCTGAGCCTACCATTAATATACACTGTACAGCAGAATATAGACAGATACCTTGTTAGGGGTCCTTATAGTACACTGTAATTCTCGTGTAGGAAGCCTTAGTGACCCTTTCTATGCTGATTTATCCAAGAAGAGGAGAGAATAGTTTGGGTGTGAAAGCAAAGGATGGTTAAATTCTGAGAGCTGTGAAAAGGGAGAAGAGGTTGGAGTGAGATCATTCAACTCACAGGAAGAATTATACTGCGTTATGATATAGTCCAGGATATGGGCACCCCTTGTCCTGGGGGAGCAATTTATTACTGACCATGTTCCCCCAGGGATTGTATCAGCACTCCCAATGGAGATATTAATAAGAGGCCATTCTTCTGCCATAATTTGGATTCAACCAATTATGCCAGAGAAAGAACACTGACATACGTCGTAATTAAAAGAATAAACAGCAGTTAACCCTGGACTGAGAAAACAAAGAGTGTAGCTGTGATGGCTTTGTTCTGTGAGCCGTCTGCTCTAATACTAGTACAATTTTACTCCATCTCAACATGTGGATGACACTTTATTTATAAGCACAATTAACAGATCCTATAGAGGTACCAATGAGGAGAGGGCCAACGATTGGATGCCCAGAGATAGAGTGTGGAGTGAGTGATACAGCCAGGGGTTTGTTTCATGAGAAATGGATAAGCCTAGCTGTAATACAGAAGAGAGAGTCAGGCAATCCTCTGACAGAACATGATGATCCTGGAGGATGGCATACATTAGCCTACCTTAAACAAAAACTTCATTAAAAATGACCATGTAAAACACCACATAGTGTTTAGAGTGCATGGGTGAGGACTATGCAATGTACTTTACAGCAGAAATCAAGACTATACAATGGATAAAACAGTGTATAGTGTGCAGTAGTCAGCAAAATGGATCATTGGGTCTCTTATATTGCTGTTGGGTGGGAGGAAAGAATGTCTGGCCTATGTGAGGGGGGAACGTGCCATCAGTGGGGGGAAAATGCCCTTAATCAGTGGTCCATGGGAAGAAAAAAATGCACATAGGATGCAAAAGAATGGACATTAATTGCAAAAAACTACCCTGGGAGCAAAAAATCGCCAATGGCAATGGTTACTGGGAGATACAATGCCTGGCCTGAGTGGGAGGGTTAAAATGCCCCATGTCAGTGTAAAAAAAAAAGTCTGTGTTAATGGGAGGAATAATGCCCTGATGCTTGTGGTCAGAGGGAGAAAGTGGGGAAAATAAGAAAATAAAAAAGCACCAGTGGCTGAGGGATACATTGATGGTGAGTGGGAGTTTAAGGAGTACACTGGAGGTCAATGGTGGCTGGAGGAGTACAGTAGAGGTAGCCCCACTGCAAGGGTTAAGATAATTTTTTCCCGAAGTTCTTCTTTAAGTAAGTATGAAGTCTAAAATTATCATAAATGGACAGACTTACCTATGAAAGTCTTATAGTTATACTCCTATGATTAGGATGGTGGGATATTAGGATATTTATTACATTATTAAAAATGAATGGCCAGGGTGTCTACATATTTATGCTTAGTAGGTATGCACCGATATATCGGCCGAAAATTGCAATTGCATCCAATTCTCTCCTCCCCACTGGGCACTGCTGTGTCCCAGCGGGGAGGAGAGAAACTGTCACAGGCGGCCGAGCGCTGCGGGAGGAGAGCACTGTGAGCGGCCGACGTCTCTCCTCCCTGCACCGCTCAGCCTCCTGTTACAGATCGGGAGAATGGTGTGGGCAGAGACAGCCAGCGCTGTCACAGGAGGCTGAGCTCCACTCGCTTAGCCTCCTGTGACAGCATGCCAGGAAGGAGAGCGTTACAATACTCAGCGATCAGTGATCACTGAGTGTTTGTAAATAATTGAGCACATAGCATGTTTACTGTGTCCTCTATTAATGAATGGGAAGTTATCTACATCATTTCCTGTTCATTCAAGATTGTGGACATGGTAATCCTACTCTGTCCTCATGTTATAAATGAACAGGAACACTCAGTATAGAGGATTAATGTTTATTTATAACAGAGGCTGCAGAAAAAGAAATTGAGGACACAAAGTCCTCAATCTCTTTTTCTATTTTAAAAGGAAAATATCAGGGTCAGTTTAGAACCCACCTTTTTTTTTTATTTGAAATTTTAATTTCGGTGCACCTTTAACGCTTAGGAGAGGAGGGCCTATAAGAAGTAGTAATAGAGCTGAAACGATACCCCGGCCAAGGTATTTTACCAGCCTGGACAGTAAGCATTTATTAATAAGAATATCAATATAAGGGACCCTCTCATGTCTCAAAAGACAGTAAAGTTCTCAGTGCCTGATAATTTTAAAGTAGTATTAAACTATCACATTTTATTTTCAATAATGAATCCATATTAAACAAATCTACTTTGCTCAGCAAAGTATTTCGTTAAATTTTTACCCAAGCACTTACAGTCATCATGTTTCACAAGAGCTGTCTCCAACTCACTCTGCTCAACTCCCCTTAACTTCCTGTCCAATACAAGATCACAAGGGACAGAGCAGTCTTCAGCAGCTGTCCGGGAGGCGTGGGGTGCAGTGGAATGGCTTGTCTTGCTTAGTCTGTGTGTTTGCGGAGAAACAAATAGCTTAATAGCTCACACAAGGGAGCCTCCATAGGACCCTGCAAGGGAAAGGAGTCACCCTAGAACAGAATACCAGTACCAGTGCTCAGGAGACCAGCTGAATCCCCAGGAAGCTAAAACTATGAACATTTTAAAAGAGCAGAATCCACTGTAGGGATTTAATGAGCATTTGAAATAGCTTAAAAACCTCTTGACTTTAATATCACTTTAAGGCGATGTCAAAGGACACTTGCTTTCTCCAGAAGAACTGCTTTGGTGACTGGACCAATGAAATGTCACTACCTGACTTGCAAGATTTTGCAGGTCAGCCAGGAAGCGCCTTAAATTAGGGTAAGTGGATTCGTCATGTGGTTGAAATCCATAACACTCAGGGCTTCTGTCAATCACTAGTTACAGTACCACCCCTCTACAGCCATAACCTGGTATGTGATCAGAACTCCTCTGCATTGCCGACAGAAATGGCCAACTCATTGATTCTTTAGCACTCTTGAACGGCTCAAGAAAAAAAAAAAAGGGGGCTTACTATTATCTGGAAAAAGTCCAAGAGACTGTCATTGATGTCACTAGATTTCTCAGGGACTTAGAACCTGCAACATCATAACTATCAGTGGTGCAGATGTCGATTTTTGTTCCAGGTGGTGTGCAATGTTAACCAGTTGACATCCGGGGTGTTAAACCCCCTTCCCATCCTGGCCATTTTTCAGTATTCAGCGCTGGGGTACTTTGACTGACATTTATTCCGTCATGCAGCGCTGTACTGAAATTAATTTTATAACCTTTTTTGGGGACATATAGAGCTATCTTTTGGTGGTGTTTATTCACTACTGGGGTTTTTATTTTTTAATATATTAAGGAAAAATTACAGAATAAAAAAAAAAACAGTTTCCCCTATATTAAATTCTAAAACATTTATTATTACCCAATTTTTTGGTAAAATATAAAAGACGGGGTCACGTCGGGTAAAGAGACACCAAACATGTCAAGCCAGATCAATCTATATTATGAAATAGTTACAGAAAATTTTTTTTTGTAGTTATGGATAGAGTAAGTGAGGGATATAACCCCTGTAAGCTTTCTTTTCGCCATTTGCAGTTCATTGGGAAGATTTCCCTTCACTCCCTGTCCAAAAGCCACCACAGGAAGTGAGAGTAAATTTCCCCAACGGGGACACAGGCAGCCATAAAAACCTGACAGGTGTTCCAATCCCTCTCCACTCTATCCAAAACGAAAAAAAAGTTTTGGCTTCAGTTGCATACACCTTTCTAATGCACATGATCTCGACTGGCTTTGAAAAAAACTTGAAGACAATGTAACTGAATATACAATTGTGTCTGACAAAGAGGAAAAAATAAGCTAAGTCTGAGATTATTCCAACAATAGGTTGGTCTAGACTCCATTGATAGGTTGGTTCCAAGGTTGGTCTAGACTCTATTGATAACTCCTTACCACCACATTGTTGCCGTATTTTTTGTACTAATGCACAGACAATAAATGCTACTTCTGGAAACTCCTGTTTAGAGTCTAAAGCTGCAGTATCTCGGATCTTATAAGGACAAGAACCTTTTTATCTAGGAAACATTTCCACAAGCCCCTTTTTTCCCAGGACTTCCTCCCCTGTCCCACACAAATCAAGCTGGATGGGGAGGAGGCTCCAGAGGATCTCCGGAAGTGGAGGAAAGAGGAGATCAAGACTAGACACTGATTTGTAATTTAAGTTTGGTGGTATTACAAATTCTAAGGAATGATAGCCTATAGATGACCAATACATACATATATTCAATGGTGTTCCTAAGTTCAAGGCCAAGGCCAAAAACAAGGCCAAGGATGCTATGGCGTGGTGTTACATATACACTGAGTGGCCAGATTATTATGACCACCCCATCAGTACTTCATTGGGCCACGAGATAACTCCACGAGATGACTTAGTTGGGCCACCTCGTGACTCCACGAGATGTTGAAAGGTGATGCGAGGAATCTGACACTGCACTGTTGCCCTTCTGTTGTCTTATACCAGTCTTGCCACTCTCCGTTCTGCCCTAACATTGACTAGTCCCTGACGGCCACAATTCGCACGTTCAGACCCAGATTTTTGGCTGACAGTCCAGTCTTTAAACACTTTAACAATGAGCCCCTCTTGAACATTTAACGAATTCTGCTGTTTTGCTGATACTCGCTCCATGGCTCGCGCCAACAATCATCCCAAAGGCTGTTAAATCGGTTTGTTTACCCATATCTTCAGAAAAAAATCACTTCTACTGTTGTGGTAAACAACCTGCTTCCCTATTTATAATGGTCTGGCCCTCTAGCAACTTCAGCTCAAAATTATAGCTAATTAGCTTACAAACGTCAGGTGGTCATAATAAACTGGCCACTCAGAGTATATATATATATATATATATACACACACACACACACATATATACAGTATATACTGTATATACACACACAGCATGTGACTTTTTTTTGGACATGCAAACATTTTGTTGGACAGCCTTTAACTTTTATTACGGCACACATTTGCCGTGGCATCGTCGTTTCAATAAGCTTATGCAATGTCACAACTTGTAGTGATGATGGGAGAGTCGGACCACTGCGTAAGGTCTTCTTCAGCACATGATTCTCAATGGGGTTAGGGTCTGGACTCTGTCATGGCCAATCCATGTGTGAAAATGATGTCTCATGCTCCCTGAACCACTCTTTCACAAGCTTAGCCCGATGAATCCTGGCATTGTCATCTTGGAATATGCCCATTGTTCCATCAGAGAAGAAAAAATCCAGTGATGTAAAAACCTGGTCATTCAGTATATTCAGGTAGGTAGCTGACCTCATTTTTTGGGAACCTAATATTGCTGAACCTAGACCTATTGTCCAATGGAAAACTGTGACCTATTTGCTTAGCTAAATCCAGGTGGTGACATTTTTTGGACAGGCAGTGAGTGCATCTATATATAACATATACTGTATAACACACATACTATGTATATCCTAAGCAAGTACATTTGCTAACAGAGACCAGTTAATGCTGACATAACCTTGACACTATTCATAGCATTTTCATATTTGTGTATTCAAATATGAGAAGAGAACATACAATGACTCTCTGTCAACACCATTTCAAAACAAAGAATTGAAGCTTCCTGTGAAAATTCAAATCTTGTGGTTAATGTAGTACAAGATGTTAGGCGTCCTCTGTCCCTCGTCCATTCATTCATGGACTCAGACTCAGAATAAGGGTTCACATATTCATGCAAGCACTTACTGAGCAGAGTTGCATTCTGTTGTGATTTTTAGTGAAAGGGGGTAAAGGGCCGCTTTAAACAGATCCTGTCACTTTGCCCTGAATGGGTAAGGTGAGAGGGTCCTTTTAATAAGGAGGTCGCCTCTTGTTTTGTGTATTTGGGATTGGTAATTAAGGCAAGTACTTTCTTTTAAAGCAAACCTGTCTTTCCAAAAGAAAAAACTAACCCCTCACTATCTACCAGACACCTTCTGATGCCTTCAATTAGTGCTGTTTCCTGCTGCTCCAGTCTTCACTACAGCCCCTTAAAAATCACACTACTACTTGGCATCAAGCCTCCGCGCGGGCTCCTCCTGCCTTCCCATAATGCACAGCTCCGAGGCAGAACAGTAAATCAATGTGCAGTCACTGGTCATTAGGCATGGCCAATATTTGCAAATGATCTTTGTAGGGGCAGCAGCACAGATTAGGGCAGCAGGCAGAAGTGTAAAGGTGGCCATACACTTTACAACTAGGGTTGCACAGATACCAAGTACAGTACTCGGTGCAAGTACGAGTACATGTACCGATACTTCTGAGCTCCAAGACTACACTAGAGAAAAATTCAAAAGTTAGGAGGCCGCTGTCATTTGTAAGGAGCACACGGAGCTCCTGGGATTTCTACGTCTCTGTTTTAATGTACGATTTAGTTTTTATAAATATAAATAAAGTGATGCACAGATACCAGTTTTGCGAGTACGAGTACTGGTACTTGCCGAGTACTTACAAGTACGAGTACTGATAAATTTTTGTTTATTGTCATGTGACAGTTTTTCTAAAACAATACAGACTAATTATTTCAGGACAGTGGTGGAGTGCCAGAGCCGGGTACCAGCTGCAACTGCTGCAACCCTGGTAGTTCTCATGAAAATGCAAAGTATCTGCACTGGTACTCGAAAAGTATCTGTGCATCCCTATTTACAACCATCGCAAGACCTTATGTCAGGAAGCAGGGGATGTTACCTCTACTCGGGGACCACGGGCACGGCGCAGGGCACGGGTTCCCCTTCAGCTCGGTAGAACACCTGGTGCCCGAGGTGCAGGTGCGCATGCGCGGGTCATGCGGCGTGGGCGCATGCGCAGTACGCAGGCTGCGCGCGCATCCCCGGGAGCATAGCGTTCTTGCATCATCTGGCTATCAGGTGTGAGCCTTGCTGGGGGAGGTTCCCAGTACACACCTTCATCTTCCTCGCCTGCCATTGGTTCCCGGGGAGGGAGGCCTCCTGGTTGCCTCGGTGACCAGGGGGTGGTCCTACCTCCCCTGGCTATAAAAACCTGGCCTGAGCTCTGGCTTATTGCTGAGTTATTCCACCTTATGGTGAACACCTAGCCTCCCTGCTGATCCTCCTATTGCCAATCTCACTACTAGCTCCCTGGGACGTCTGACACCTTAGTCTTGCGATGGTTGTAAAATAATTTTAAAAACGTACGATCTGCCCATCTTAGACAGGCAGATCGTACTTGCGATCATCGCAAGCCCGCCCCCCTGAGGTCCCCACACACCTTGCGATAATCGTACGATAATCGCGGGAAATCCCGCGATCGTACGATTATCGTAAGGTGTCTGGAAGCCGTGCCACCTCTACTACTATAAGGTCGCACGACTTTTAACTTACGAACATGTTCGAAAACCCGCCGAGCATCGTACCATGTTCGGCGGGTGTCTAACATGTTCATACGATAAAAGCCGGACGGGCCGGTGTGCTCAAGCGCACACTGCCCGTTCGTCATTGCGGTCATCGGAGGCCCGGCCCTCAATCTATGAGAGCCTCCATCTTGGAGCATATATAGCAATGAATAGACTGACCTGTAACACACTTTTTACTTTGTGCTACACATCAGTTTGAATGAGTCCTCCCTGATGTTATTCCCGACTCCTCTCTTGTATATCTTGGAGTTTTGGGTCCCTACATTTGTGTATTCCAGATTCTCCTATAACATTTTTTGTAATATAAAATAAATTCAATAGAACAGGAAGAGTGGGAACCCTCACAGTGGCTACAGGAGGCATGCAGAGCCAGGAATTCATGCACATAAATCTCACCTGCAGAGAACCTGAGAGATATAAGAACCTGTCAAGATTTCAGCATCTACCAAAAACTAAAATATTGGTTTTAGGTGGACTGACCTTTTAAACCTAAACCATCACCACGTCTCACAGAAGCAACTCTCAAGCAGATGGCATACAACAACCCAGCATTACATGGATACAGGTTACCTACCACCAAATAAATATCCAATCCTGCATCATATTAACATTTGAAAAGAACAAAGAGGCCGTCTGATACTCAAATAAATGAGAAAAAAAATCAATACTGACATTTGCAGACATTTAATTATTTCTTCATATACTATACCTTCAGTTTTTAGAGACTGTCTTTTAATTTTCAGACATTTCAGTACTGCAGCCCAAGATCCAAAACCTTATTATATAGTGCTACCAATAAGTGAAAAGCACTGAGACTACCAAAGGGGTTAAAGTAGAATTCCGGGGAATGTTAAGGGGTCAAGTCTCTCGTGCTGAGAAAATACAGCTTAAATTGTGATTTCCCAGGTCAGAGTATCAAGTATGAATAGGTCGATCATTTCCAAAAACAAAATGCAGTCATTTTTACCATATACAGTATATTGCATTTCATGAATTTCATCTACGCTAAACTGTGTGGATGGAGGAATCTCCCACTGGGCCACGCTTCAGTATCTTGCTAGTTGGCCCCACTGGCTCTCAATGCAATGAATTCTGAATGATTTTAGAAGCTCCTACACTGATTTAAAAAGCATGCTGCATTTGCCCATCAAATCCCATCAACATAGGTTCTTATACTTTAAAATGAAAGTAAAGTTAGAAATATAAAAAATTGCTGGAAGGTAGGGATTTTTGGCAGAAGAGTCACGCAAAGTCTCTTCTGCCAAAAAATTCTTCCTCTTTACCCAGCAACTTTTTATTTTCTGTGTACACACAGGCAGGAGTTACAACATCAGTGGCCACCCAATGGCCAAAGAAGATGTCTGGGAACCCAGAAGTGTCAGTGGCAGCGATGGCAGCACCAGAGACAAAGTGTGGGACCGAAGATCAATCCAACAACGCTGGAGAAGGGTACCCTTACCTTACAAGTTTAACCTTCTCCAGTGCTGTTGGATCGATCTTTGTATGCTACATATTCTTGCACATTAGGGCAAAAACACAACCTTAACACATCAGTTTACTTCTGTTTTGAGTGCCTGAGTTATCTAATTTACAGTGATTGTGATCCTATACAGTGCAGAGTAGAGACCTTCACAGTTAAGGGAGAACTTCCTTCTTCATATTGGGACAGGAGGCCTGTGCTTTGGGTCTTTCGAGACATTGCGTCAAGCAAAAACAAATGAGCAATTATAGGTCCATATATACTGCGTTCAACGTTGGATGCTGATAAACACCTGTAGACTGTCCAATAAACAGAAATGTCAGATGTAATTTAACCGCCTTCAGGCATGTGTATGAGCACTAACAGCAAACAATTAGACATTTGCATTGATTCTGGAGTATGCCATAAATAAGAGTTGTGCTACAAATATACACATATACACAACTGCAGACTCATAGTTGGTCCATGGTTGCACTGATTTGTCCACAATGCTAGTGTTATGTTGGCGTTTCTATTTTACTAAGAAAGACCCAAACAGCTTCTCTTTGCCCGAATGGTCACAGCTCTCTAATGTCATCCTTTACAATGCAAGAAAGCAAAATTTTATTTCCCAGAGTTCTGCATTAAAGTATAAATACTGACAAATGCTAGATACACTGTTGAAACACATGTAAATGTATGGTTTTACATCTGAAATGATTTGTAAGTCTGAACAGACAATCTTGTGATTACTCATATCTGCCAAAGGTATTTCCTGGTTCAGAAATTCAGCTTCCTATGTCAACTCTCTGGATGTTTTAGTGTGTGTCTACTGTATATGTTTTACAGGATGATTTATAAATAATCTGCCCGACATACGCTGGCCGAATGCTGTTCGCACAGCATTCTGGCCACTAGATAGAGTCAAGAAGCACAGAAAATTCCTATCCTCATCATCTCCATCTACTGGCGAGAATGCCATGCTGGTGAGCATTCGGCCAGCTTATGTCGGGGTAGATTATTTATAAATCATCCCCTTAAAGTGACAATAAACTCAGGAGTTAAACCTTTAAAATGCATTCAAGTACCCTCACTAATAACTGATCCAAGCATGCTCCCGTGATGGTCTACAATGTCACATTTAGTTTACTAATTTGTATTGAGATTGTAGTCCATCATGGGAGTGAGCTTTGAGCGGTGACTACTTTACAACACACACAGGGACCATGAGGAACAAAAGTAGCCACCCTCCAGAAGGACAGTGTCAGCACCAATTCAGAGATCTATAGCTAAGTGATATACAAATAAGATAAAACAATTTTAATAAGGTATTTGAATGTATTGTTAAGATTTAACCCCTGAGTTTAGTGTCACTTTAATGTTTAATCTAGAGTTCTACTTTAAAAATCTCTCATACCCTTTTGAAAATTCTAGATGTTTGACCACTATACTAATCTAATGGCTTCAGTACTTTCTAAAGCACTGACCCAGAACAAGTATGCCAAATCTAAACCCAAAGCAATTAATCACCACCATTCTAAATAATAGTTTTAAAGCATGAGCCCACACTTACGGGTACCAAAATATTTTTAAACTGCAGCCGTGTGCGCCCCATCCCCCCTTCCTACAAGCGATCCGGTGTGCCCCCTCCGCCACCGGCTACCCTGGGCTCCGCTGTCCCCCGTGCGGGCCCAGGACCGGCACGGCGGGTCTCCCCACAACAATCGGAGGGAGGTCAGCAAGCTTCTAGCCGCTGATCTCTTCTCCGATCACTGGACCCGGAAGTGATGTGTATTACATCACTTCCAGTGTCACTGTTTACTTTCTCTGGCTCCTAGAGCCAGGAGAAGAAGCTGGTGAAGCAGATTGCTTCTTCATCAGCCTATTTGGGCTCCCTACGTGACAATAGGGGTCTGAAAGACCTCTGATGTCTCCATAAAGGGGACCTGTCACATCATATTTGCTATTACAAAGGGGGCTTGTTAGCCCCCTATGTGATAGCCATAAAGTTAAGTGCAAACAAAAAAATTTAAAGTAACAAAACAAAAAAACAAACAAAATTTTTTTTTTAAAGTACCCCGCCCCCACATACAAACACAAAACACATGAAGGGTGCGCCTTTGCACAAAAACAAAAATGTTGCCACACATGTTATATATATCGCCGTGTCGGAGTGAGAGCAATAAAGCCATTAATCACTGTTAACACTAAACTGATGAGCAGTAAAAGCTTTTAAAGCATCGCCCGTGGGAAATTTGGGGTATTGTAGGTTTTTTTTTGCGGTTACCTGGAAACACGCAATTTTAAGGCTTGACATATTTGGTATCTATTCACGCGACAAGACCCCATCTTTTATATTTTACCAAAAATTGGGTATTATATTCTGTTTCTGTGCTATAAATTTCATTTTAGTGTATTTTATCCTAAAAATACTGGTTTGATAAACATTTGTGCAAATACCACGTGGCATATAAAATTACAACTAGCAATTTTTTATTCTACAGGGCCTCTGCTTTCAGAAAATATATCCTTGTTTGGGGGTTTTAAGCTGTTTTTCTAGCCAAAAATTCAGATTTGAGCATGTGTGTGCAAATAGTAAGAACATGCCTTGGACAACAAGTGGTTAAATAAATGGCCATATACAGTACTGATTTAAAATAAAAAAAATATATAAAAAAAAAACACAAGGGTTTAATGTCAGGGAAATCTTCCCAAGAGGACACAGACAGCAAAAAAAATCCTGTCTGGGTTTTATTAATTTTCTTACTTACTATAAAATAAAAATAAATGGTTATGGCTTTAGATATACTTTAATCTGCTTTTAAAAGTAGATGATTGTGGGTAAAAAGAGAGCAGTTAATTAGCATGCTATTTCCCTTTTCTTCTACTATCCAGCTATGGAGCTATGAACCAAACAGCAGGGAGGCCGCCATACACATCAGCCATAACTACAACTGTTAGTAACCTCTGACCTTCCAATCTAATTTGTACAAAATAGGGTTCAGAGGTGCCAATCTTCTGCTTTTTATATGGTAGTTTATGGCCAGCGGTACAATTCATTCCTCCAAACAATCATCCGTCTTTTCCCTGCAGATAACGCTTCCTTTAACCCTTCTAGAACAACAACATGCGGAGAAGCATTGCTGGCCCCACCTAGAAAAAGAGAAGCAAGATCCCTCTTCATACAATTCCCTGTCAGGTTAGGCATGTAAACGCCTGCACACCGCATGCAATGATACGTGATATGTTTACATTCGGTTAGGAATCAATCACTCTCCCTGGATGCAATGATTGTGCATCCAGGGAGAGTGTTTTCTAACCTCATGTAATCATATCACATATCATTACATGCGGTGTGCAGGCGTTTACATGGAGCTGCTGTCACCTGATCATTAACTTGAATGGGTGATAGCTGCCGCTTGTAAACACCAGATTAGGGATTTCTGCTGCAGTAAAACGCTAGTTTCTGATGCAGGAATCCCTAATCACACTTAAACCTACAGATATGAATAGGGCCTTATTGTGTGTATATTGGTGTCTGTAGTACACCAATATACAGTTCAGTTACATTTTATAGTATGAAATGTGGCAGACGGCCCCCATGAGAGAAGAAAATTTGTCGTGTGGCCCCAGAGACGTAAGAGGCGGGGGCGAAGATGGAGGAGGCAGGGGGCAGAGACACCGACGGAGGAGGCGTTGCCGGAGCTCCAGTTGGGCAGTGAAGATGACAAGGAGGCTGTGTTGGACACCGAGGATGAGGAGGCCGTCCAGTCGGGTGCCGAGGACAAGGAGGCCGTGTCCCAAAGAGGTCAGGCCGTGCAAGGTAAGAGGACTGTGCTGGCAGAGCCCAGCATAGATTCTGCACAGCCCACCAAAGAGTCCTAGGTGTGCTGTGCAATACCCTTTGGCTCTGCAGGATCCGTAGGGGGCTTTGTCGGGTCTCAGGGTGGCTTTGCAGGATCCATAGTGTGCTCTGCAGCCTGCAAAGCCCACCACAGATCCTGCAGAGCCTTCCTGAGATCCTGCAGGATCTGTGGGGGCCGAGTGAACGACCGACCTGAAGGAAAGTGAGCCGAACGCTGTTCGGCTATTCACTTCAGGTTTGTACGGCTGATTTCAGCCGTATATCGGCTGAAATCAGCCGTACATCGGGTGGCTTCGGGTCGGCCGAACATGCTGAGCAAGTGCAGACGGAGTTTGACTTAGCCCATCCAACATTTGGATCGGCTAAGCCGAACCTCTGGCAGGCTACTCGCTGCTGTTCGGTCTATTCTTATAGATGCCGAACAGCAGTGAGTAAATAGCCGAATGCCGCAGAGCAGCATTCGGCTCGGCTGTTCTGCTTGGTCCCTCTGTGGGATCGAGCAGAGCAGAAAAATAGTTAAAAAAGTAGAAAAAAATAGAAAACGATTGTGTGGAGCTAGCAGTGACAGCTGCTGTTTTCTATTGGCCGGCGGTTCTGCTGCCGTCAAAAAAACAAAAAAAATTTCGCCATAGGAATGCATTGTTAGATTCCTATTGGCTATTTCAATTTGCAATAGTCAATAGCAAACTAGCTATTGCACCCGCTCTCTGCTGCTGTCAATCACTAGTGGGGACCTGATGGAGAACGGCAGGTCCCCTCTGCTGATTGACAGCAGCAGTGGGCGGGTGCAATAGCTAGTTTACTATTGCAAATTGAAATAGCCAATGCATTCCTATGGCGAAATTTAAAAAAAAAATATTTTATTCTGACGACGGCTCTATGTCAGAATAAAAAAAAGAAAAAGCAGTGTTTCTCTCCTTGGCGGCCGGAAGCGGGAGACTCCCGGGAGAGTTGGCCTGTCTGGAGATGAGTGTCCCTGGTTAGCTGGTAACCAGCGACGCTGATCTCTCTGCAAGTGGCCGAAGCCAGCCGTAAGATCACGGCTGGATCAGCCCAGCTGTCAGAAGCAGGCTGTCGGCCGGCCGCTTGGCCAGCTTCGGCTTTCACCTCGGTTCAGTCGAGCCGAAGCATATGCCTTCGGCTCAACTGAGCCGCTCGGCCGACTTCGGGAGCTGTACGGCTATAGTGAATAGCCCGAACAGCAGCCCTTCGGTTCTACTGAACCGAAGGGGTCCTGGGGCCGAAGCTAGCCGAAGGATCAGCCGAAGCTATGGCTAGATCCTTCGGCTGCTTTGTGAATAGACCCCACTGTATATCAGCTGTAAAACTAACCCTGCACTAAAGCTGGTAGAATTTCACACGAACGTTCATACAAAAAAATCTCCTCAGAACATTCGATAAAAACATCGGAGACTTGCAGAATGTTGTTCAAAATTTTGTACAATTTTAACATTTGATTTTGGAAATAAATATGTTTCTTGAACAAAAACCACATTCACTGTTAGAATTCCGTTCGTTCGAGAAATTGTTCCAACCTGCTCCTGTGATTTTTTTTGGTCACTACAGTCGAAGTTGATTGTCCATTTGACCCCATTACAGTAACTCTAAGCTCGGGAGATAACCCTTAAAAATGCCTTCAGGCACCATAACTATTACCAAAAATGTTTGTGTATCACTCAGCTGTGGATTCTCAAATCATCTCTGAATTGGTGCTGACACTGTCCTTCCTTCTGGAGGGTGGCTACTTTTGTTCCCCATGGTCCCTGTGTGTGTTGTAAAGTAGTCACTACTCCAAGCTCACTCCTGTGATGGACTACAATCTACAAGGTTTAGTTTACGAATTTGTATTGAGATTGTAGTCCATCACGGGTGCGATCTTAGAGTGGTGGCTACTTTACAGCACACACATGGACCATGGAGAACAAAAGCAGCCACCCTCCAGAAGGAAGGATGTTGTCAGCACCAATTCAGTCTGTCTATATCCAAAAGAAAAAAAAAAGTTTTGTCTTGGTGGACATGAATTGGATGGATCAGAGGTAATCGGACCCATGTCCACTTACATCTGACTTCACATACACCTACATGGGTCCGCATAGTTTATTTTTCCTCCATCACAAGGTGTGAGTCACATTCGTCCCTTACTGCTCCAATCAGTAGGGGATCTGTGTATGCATCCCTTGCTGAATGGAACAGATTTCTCCTACGAAGGGGGCCTTAAACTCAGGGGTGTCCTCAGCCAAGGTGGCAGGGGGTTTGCTGGTGGTGTACGCTATAAGGAAGGGGGGAGCTGGAGGCAGAGGGGGTTTGGCCTCTGCATCATCTGGCAACCAGTGATGTCACTGGTTGTGCATTGAGGACGTACATCCTATGGGCATCTTCAATACATTTACAATCTTTTAAATCAATATGGTTGTTAGGAGTGGGATAGAACTTATGGAATTTCAATATAGAAATACATATTTATTTTTAGGATTTGACCAAAGGTACCCTTTCAGTTATAAAGCTAGGCCACCTCCCTACCTCACTTGAACTATGAAGGATTAGCAGTATAGTGATGAATCATCTGATAGCTCGTCCCATCAGCATGTTTCTTGTCAGCACATGTCCATACAACACACCTGATTTGCTACCAATGAGCTCTCTGTTTAGGAAATTGCAAGAGGCCGAGACCAAGTCAGGTTCAGGTTCAGGTAACGTTAAATGGTAGCAGAAACATGCACAAAAGCGACACATATTCACGGAACGTCGCGGTATGACCGGGGCCTTAGCGTGCACGCTAGTGTGCACCCTGAGGTGAGTGAGGTCTGGTGAAGGGGTGGTGTCATGCGGTTTGAGTGCACCACACTGCTTACTTTTTCTTTTTTCTTTAAACTTTATTTAGAGTGTACACAGTGTACACTCCATTCATGTCTCTACACATCAGTGCAGTGTGATGCTCTGTGGTGCCATCCAGTGGGCTGCAAAGCATATGTAAATGTTTGGCACCGCACATCACACCCACTTTGTGATGTGAATGGGGCACATAGAAACATTTTTTTCCTGTGTGACTGGCATTGATCAGTTGCTGAAAAATGGCACTTACCACTATTTATATACAGTATATATAAACGCACTAACTTCCATATTTTATATCTGCTTGGACTTCAGTTTTACAGGTATTACTAACAGGATCATGCTCCCAGTGTAGACCGAGGACTATGCCATATGTATTTCCAAGTGTTAGACTTTTGGCACACTTGATAGGGGAACAAAGATTACAGTAGCTCTCATCATTGTCCAACACAGAGGTCACAGATATGCCTTTCAACCCATTGCAATTATTTGCCAATATTTTATTGTGTGAAACAGCCATTACATCACAGCCAAAACATTTCAGTGACCTGGCAGCCACCCCAACCCAGCTACACCCTCTACATCCTTCCTGATTGGTATCACACAGGCCAGGGCTACACAGACCATTCCAGAGAGCCACGAGGAGATCCTCCGTGGATGTTTACTAATCTGTAACATTTGCCAGTCATTAGCTACGATGACATAGTTCAAACCTCTGTTACTGTAACCTGAAAGATTCCTGCTTCAGAAAAATGCAAGTTCTTGATCCAGGAATCCCTAATCGCATCTAAACCTACCGATATGAATGGGGCCTTATCAGGAGTATATTAGTGTCCGTAGTACCATACCGGATATAATTAAATTTTATTTTAAAGTATAAAATTTGGCAAGTGGCCCTCATGGGAGAAATAAAATTTTCAAGTGCCCCCGAGTGAATTGAGTTGGAGACCCCTGCTCTAGACGATGCCTAGATGTAGGATAAAACATTGATAATTGATCTGGGAGTCATAATTTGTCTAATCTCTCACTCACCGTGTTACAATGCAAACAATGACAGCAGTTTAAAGAATAACTACAAAAGGGAAAACAGGAAGCGTATTTGACTACAAAACTAACGAAGGCTCATTGCTGTTTCTGCGGGAAGGCTGAATCAGTAAATATTGTTTGTTACAATGACAATAGTGTCACCTTTACACACACTTACACCTTTACACTAGTGTCACCTTTACACTTGAAATAAGTTATTGAAGTGCAGAGCGCACTTCAATAGCTTATTGCTGGGCTTCAAGAGCCCAGCAATGACATCTATGGGACTGGAAGTGATGTAATCTGCATCGCTCCCAGTCCCATAGTACGGGGAGGAAATCAGTGAATAGAGGATAAGGGGTTAAACAAGCATCGCTTTGTGCATGAAGAAAAGTAGAGCCAGCTCTACTTTTTTTTCAGCGCAGGGCAGCGGACATCAATGCAACACACTGGTATGAACTGCTCCCATTAATACCCGTTCATTTTCAGATGTCCTTGCATCGGCATCCGTTGAAAAACAGGTGCCAAAGCACCTGTTGTGAATGAGTCTTAAAAGAGACACCATGACCTTGCACATGCAGGGCAAAGTGAGAGTATCTCTGTTAATGCTCCCTCATTGACACCCACCCCCCTTATACTCACCTTGCCTGTGCTCCCTAGCTGCACTTCCACCTAAGGGTCACAATACACATTACAATCTGACTGCACAATCACTGTACAACCAACTGTAGATTTAGCAAAACTAATATGTAATATGAGGACCTGCCTAATCTATCCAATTAATTTGTATCCAATCAAGAAGACCCTTGCACTAGATAACTGTTCTTAGATTTAAAGGAGATCGTTCAATCAGACTGTAACATTTATTGTGAGCTTTAGCCAGTACTCAAGTAGTGTTGGCAAGCATTGTGGGAGCAACTGACTGCTTGGTCAGAGCACTGCCACAGGGCAGGAGGTCGCATGTTTTCCTATACCCAGAAGCGTATGGTATTGATACAGAAAAGAGTGGAGGGGGGAGTGATGTAATTGCCTTTGGAATAATTGAGAATAACAGCTTATAGTATTAGGTTAACTGGCTCCTGTCTAAATTGGCCATAGTGTGCATGTATGTATGTTTATGAGATAGGGACCTTAGAGTGTAAGCTCCTTGAGGGCAGGGCCTGATGTGCATGTACAGCATGTAAAGTGCTGTCTGAATTGTTGGTGCTATATAAATAACTATAATAAATAGTAGCTAGTAAAATTTTACATTACTTGTTTTATTCCTTACAGTCGTTGCCAGCAGTGCCTCCAGCACAGGTGCCGGTCTCTGATCCAGCGCAGAAACTGCTGTTTCTTCCCGTGTCCAACGGAGTCTGTCCGGCATGCACGTTCCTGGCGTGCGTACATTCACTTCCATTGTGTCCCTCTTCCTCTCCCCTTCAGTGGTATCCAACGTGCATGCACCCGCAGACATCATCTCCTGCACGGCAGTTCAAGAATCGTTCTGCAGCTGGGAGCGAGTGGCACAGGCAAACTGTAGATTATTACATTTACAGCACTCTTTTGTTTTTTAAACGTTGGGGCATAGCTCTACTGCTTGCTAGCAGTAGATATGTATTAAAAAATGGAGAGTTTAATACCACTTTAAACTATAAGATCTGCAAAAAAGGGGAATTAAAAATGTACTAATACAAAAATCCTATTTAACAAAATACACTTTCCAAAATTAGACCCCAGTGTCAGAAAGTGTTATTATTATTATATTGGGAGTATTGTAATAATATTTATCTATATATATATTGTAACAAGGACACTCCACTGTAGTCAGGAAATCCAAGTAAAATGCAGTTTTTTAAGGGCAAAACACAAAAAGTCTCATTCCATCAACAGGGTAGACCTCCCCTGTTGCACAAGACAGCTTCCAGCAGCAACATGAATTATAGTCCTTTGCTCACACAATAGCCAACATTTCATGTATTTCTCATCATAATCAGCTTTCTTCAGCATATACAGTCCTTAGTATTGCTCAGTAGCTTTCCTCAGCTCTAAGCCTCTCAGCACACCTCGGTGTGATACTCACACTGCTCTCACAGCAGTGCGTCCAACAGGTTGCTTGGGTCACCGACCTTTCTGACCTCTCCCCTCGTGGGCACTCACACTGCTCTCCCAGCAGTGCGTCCAACTGGTCCCTTGGTTCCTGACCTTTCCCAGCCTCCCACGGCTGTTCCACGTGCGTCCAGCATGCACCTAAGTCTGCCTGTGTCAGTGTACTTCCACAACTCCAACACAACTCTGAGCACTGGGCTGGCTTCCTAATTAGTGATGGGCTCTGGCGTGTTCGCAAGCGCTTCGTGCTGAGCCCACCAGGAAGCCGTCAGCGCGCAGGGCCAATCACAGGCACGGAGACATGTTTCTGGTCCGCAGCTGCAGAGATCGTGAAATGTCTCAGTGCCTGTGATTGCCCCTGCGCTTCCAGGCGGGCTCGGCACGAGGCGCTTGCGAACACGCCCGAGCCCATCACTATTCCTAATGAGGCTGCTCTCAGCCACCTTATCAGCCCAAGCTAGTCATTGGCAACATCTGGCCCCAGGACTGGAGATCTCATCCCACCCAGAGCACTACGAAATCTCCAGAGCTCCAGATCCCAGTTACAATTCTGAAAACCTGGGAGAATCTGAAAGGCCATGTTCTTCCTTATAAAATGGTTTTACTCTCTGGACCCTCTCAGCTTCTCTGGCTGAGAGTCCTGGGTGCCATAGTTGCCAAACTACACTATATATATATATATATATATATATATATA